>NW_026048612.1:62500-67500 GCF_023864345.2 Schistocerca serialis cubense | reverse complement strand
CGCACGCCTTCGGCTCGCCCCACCGGCAGGACGTCCCACGATACATGCCAGTTAAACACCGACGGGCGGTGAACCAACAGCGTGGGACACAAATCCAACTACGAGCTTTTTAACCGCAACAACTTTAATATACGCTATTGGAGCTGGAATTACCGCGGCTGCTGGCACCAGACTTGCCCTCCAATAGATACTCGTTAAAGGATTTAAAGTGTACTCATTCCGATTACGGGGCCTCGGATGAGTCCCGTATCGTTATTTTTCGTCACTACCTCCCCGTGCCGGGAGTGGGTAATTTGCGCGCCTGCTGCCTTCCTTGGATGTGGTAGCCGTTTCTCAGGCTCCCTCTCCGGAATCGAACCCTGATTCCCCGTTACCCGTTACAACCATGGTAGGCGCAGAACCTACCATCGACAGTTGATAAGGCAGACATTTGAAAGATGCGTCGCCGGTACGAGGACCGTGCGATCAGCCCAAAGTTATTCAGAGTCACCAAGGCAAACGGACCGGACGAGCCGACCGATTGGTTTTGATCTAATAAAAGCGTCCCTTCCATCTCTGGTCGGGACTCTGTTTGCATGTATTAGCTCTAGAATTACCACAGTTATCCAAGTAACGTGGGTACGATCTAAGGAACCATAACTGATTTAATGAGCCATTCGCGGTTTCACCTTAATGCGGCTTGTACTGAGACATGCATGGCTTAATCTTTGAGACAAGCATATGACTACTGGCAGGATCAACCAGGGAGCTGCGTCAACTAGAGCTGAGCAGCCGGCCGCCCGGGAGTGTGTCCCGGGGGCCCGCGCGAACACGCAAGCGTCCGCTCAATTATTCTGCAAACAGGAGGAGGCTGCGCTCCCCTGCACCATACACCTCGAAACCCTCTCAGGTCCCGGCGGCGCGCAGCGCCGTCCTAAGTACTTGGTCGGGTTCGAGAGAGGCGCAATCGCCCGGAGTTTGGCGAGTAGACGCTTTAGGTGCGACCACCCGTGCTCCCAACTGAGCTTGCCGCTGCCGACAGAGGCCCGGGAGCGTGCTGTCGTGGCATTGCCGGCGGGAGACAACACGCGCCACCTACGGTGACCGGCAGCTCCAACGCCAGCGCCACAGAAGGACAAAAGCCCCACTTGGGTGCCGAAGCGAACTCTCCCAGCACAGCGCACGCGCCAACACGTCCGCACAGCTGCGATACAAACCACCTGCGAGAACCGCAGAGGCGACCGAGCAGCAGACGGCGTCGCGGCGCCGAGCGCCGGGCGGCGGCGCATCCTCAGCGCACACAGTCCTCAATCGGACCAGCACACTGCAGATGTCCACCGCGCTTCGCACCGGGCCCGCGAGGACCTACTTTGGCCGCACGGCGCCGCGTGCAGGGTGCGCCGGCGCGCAGCTGCGCCGCCTGCCGCCTCCGTCGGCCGGCGCGCCTGCCAGTGGCCGCCCCCACCAGCCGGCTGTAGCGCGTGCGCCCACGCACCGCGCGGCCAGCACGCCGGGCGGCCCCCCCTCACCGGCCGGGGCCGGTCCCACCCAGCCACCGCCGCGTATCGCTTCACACCCACATGCCATTCACGTTCGTGGGCATGGTGGGTATCGCTGAAACAACCGGTTGGTAGCTCAACCGATCGTCGCCATCACTGATTCACCTCTAGCGAGAACAACCGCACCACAACGGTTTACCAGTTGTTCATTTGCGTAACGTCACCAGCAAACGTAGGCGTCCATCGCCATTTGCAAATTCAACGATTGTTGCATGCCTGTGTCAGGTGTCACGACACACTATGTCTGCCCACATACACGCAACAACATGTGCACGCTTCGCAAACACGTGGAAGGTGGCCCCCGTACGTATGCGATGTCCATTGCGCAAACGACTGTCAACCGGCCTCTGTCGCATGTCGCAGATGTGGAACGCAGTGCACCATGCTATCACGGTGTGTGAGAAGAGACGACAACGTCTGACAACACGCGCCACTACATCAACAGACGGCTCATGCTGATCGCCATCCAGGGCATACCACACTGCACTCCAGCTCTTATAGGGAGACGACACGTAGCTGCGTGCACAACATTTGGACCGCATGGTTCGCCGTTGTTGGCGCAGTCGTTGTACGGTCACATGTACCACGATGTATCATTCAGTACATGAGGACCAATGTGCAGTACAGTGTGTGATTTGGAGGTACAACATCAGCGGACAGTTGACACAGGCCGTACCACAGCGTAGGCGCAGTGCTTCGCCATGCGAATGCCAATGAACAACTGCGAAGGGCATTGAGCATGTACGTCCTGCTGCCATCCACATTACAGTGTATCGCTGCAAGGTGTTTAACATGAAGCGATACACTGGGGACCGGGCAGTGCGAGTAGCAAACTATATTGCGGGGGTTGCAGTTAGGCAACACTACACTAATTTAACGCGTCGTATGACAATTACAGAGCAGGTTAAGGCCCAACGTGTGTTGGGTTAAGGCCCAACGTGTGTTGGGTTAAGGCCCAACGTGTGTTGGGTTAAGGCCCAACGTGTGTTGGGTTAAGGCCCAACGTGTGTTGGGTTAAGGCCCAACGTGTGTTGGGTTAAGGCCCAACGTGTGTTGGGTTAAGGCCCAACGTGTGTTGGGTTAAGGCCCAACGTGTGTTGGGTTACAGCACAATATGGGTTACGTTAAGGGGCAATGTGGGTTACGTTAAGGGGCAATGTGGGTTACGTTAAGGCGCAATATAGGTTACGTTAAGGCGCAATATAGGTTACGTTAAGGCGCAATATAGGTTACGTTAAGGCGCAATATAGGTTACGTTAAGGCGCAATATAGGTTACGTTAAGGCGCAATATAGGTTACGTTAAGGCGCAATATAGGTTACGTTAAGGCGCAATATAGGTTACGTTAAGGCGCAATATAGGTTACGTTAAGGCGCAATATAGGTTACGTTAAGGCGCAATATAGGTTACGTTAAGGCGCAATATAGGTTACGTTAAGGCGCAATATAGGTTACGTTAAGGCGCAATATAGGTTACGTTAAGGCGCAATATAGGTTACGTTAAGGCGCAATATAGGTTACGTTAAGGCGCAATATAGGTTACATTAAGGCGCAATATAGGTTACATTAAGGCGCAATATAGGTTACATTAAGGCGCAATATAGGTTAGGTTAAAACACGACATAGGTTAGGTTAAGGCACGACATAGGTTAGGTTAAGGCACGACATAGGTTAGGTTAAGGCACGACATAGGTTAGGTTAAGGCACGACATAGGTTAGGTTAAGGCACGACATAGGTTAGGTTAAGGCACGACATAGGTTAGGTTAAGGCACGACATAGGTTAGGTTAAGGCACGACATAGGTTAGGTTAAGGCACGACATAGGTTAGGTTAAGGCACGACATAGGTTAGGTTAAGGCACGACATAGGTTAGGTTAAGGCACGACATAGGTTAGGTTAAGGCACGACATAGGTTAGGTTAAGGCACGACATAGGTTAGGTTAAGGTACGACATAGGTTAGGTTAAGGTACGACATAGGTTAGGTTAAGGTACGACATAGGTTAGGTTAAGGTACGACATAGGTTAGGTTAAGGTACGACATAGGTTAGGTTAAGGTACGACATAGGTTAGGTTAAGGTACGACATAGGTTAGGTTAAGGTACGACATAGGTTAGGTTAAGGTACGACATAGGTTAGGTTAAGGTACGACATAGGTTAGGTTAAGGTACGACATAGGTTAGGTTAAGGTACGACATAGGTTAGGTTAAGGTACGACATAGGTTAGGTTAAGGTACGACATAGGTTAGGTTAAGGTACACATTGTTGTAAGGAAAGGTTTAATGGGGGGGGGGGGCGGCGGCCGGTTTGTTGATTGTGATTATAGTACGTGGATGCCTGCGGTATCATCTGATTTGCCACGTCAGGATGTACCTTTGGCTCATGACAGGCGGCGCTCTCATTCCATGCTTGTGGCAGACCTGTGTCTTTCATTCCTGCCATTGTTTGTGTGCTGTGAGAGGAGGCAGTATTGTGATGTTGGGTGCACCCCTGTGTAGGACATGTGTGGGTGTTGGTGGCTTGGCTGAGCAATGGTGGTTGTCGGGTGGGTGGGATATTCTGTTTTCTGTGTGGACCTCCCAGTCTGGTTATGACAGTGTGGATTGTCTAATGTGGCGGAGAGGATGCACTGGGTGTTGTTGCATGCTGGTGCTTACATATTGTCTGTGTGCGTGTTACAGGCAGAGAGTAGTGCGTGATAAGAGTGTGTGGCTGACGTGTGGTTGTGATTGTGAGCAGAGTCTTTCAGCATGTATACGGACAGTTGTATATATTATCTGTATTCTGATGGCTCTATCTATTACTAATCAGCGCCGTGTATACGTTTAATGTGGTTCCCGTCGAAACTGTTGTATCTCTGTACATTAGTGACACGGCGAGCGCGCTATGTAGCTACTCGTCTCGGCAGCTTCCACCGGTGTATGGCAAATGATTATAAGCAATGAGTCTAGTCGTCAATACCGATAGTGTGACGTCACATGTCTGGGGTGGGGGACGCTGCGCCCTTCCGGTGGGTCATGGCCTAGCAAGACTCTCCCCACGCAGGGGGGGCTTGGACTGTCATTAACTCTTCCGAGTAATATACTTGCCGTACGTTTTTGCGACTGCGAGTGCAACGCTCACCGGTACCGACATGGATGGAGCGCCTCCTAGCTGACCGCTCAGCATCGGCATTCGTACAGAGAGCAACGCGATCGCGTCTGTAGCTCGTAAGTGGTACAGCTCGCAGCTCATGTATAGGGACAGCGGGAATGTCGCATATTGGACATACCTCTTCATGAAACGCATGTTATAGGGGTGGATTGCACATTGCGACTGCGGGAAAAGTCCGCCGTTCATCCGCTGGAGTTGCGAGTTGGGCGGTTGGAGTGGGGCGCAGGTGGAGTGATTGCCGGTCCACGATTTCGTGCGGCAGAGGCGCTGGCGTTGGGGTGCTGTGGTCGACAGAGGACGCAGGCTTTGTGGG
>NW_026048612.1:47500-57500 GCF_023864345.2 Schistocerca serialis cubense | reverse complement strand
GTAGACATTTAGTTCATTATAGTATGGCTCCTCAACTGCCTGTCTCAGCATGGCTTGCCTTTCAGTGTCGTTTCCTCGATCGTCATCTGGCAAGAGAACTCTGAGTAATTCCTCAGCAGTCTGTTGCCAGTTTGTCGTCATTATGCCTGTGTCCGCTATCCTCACTGTTGACAGGAGCATTGGTGAGTGGATCTTCTCCCTCACAATCTTGTATGGAACCCCCCAGGGGTCCAGAACAAGATGCGAGTGCACAAAGTCCTCCCAACTTTTCTGTCTGTGCTTTGTTAATGATTCCTGAAAGTTTCTTTTTTGTCTCCTGTAAATTGACAAGTGATACTGTCTTGCGTCCTGGGTGAAGGCCCGTTGATAGAGACGACGAGCTCTCCTCATACCCTGCCGGAGCCTGGTAAGCTCAGGAGTCCACGGAGCTGTCGCTCTGCGGATGTACCTCTTCTTTAATGGCACAGAGGCAGCAACAGCCGTCTTTATAGAGGTCACAAGAGCTTCTACTGCTTCATCGAGAACAAAAGCATTATTTCCCAATTCTGGAGGACGGCATTCCGCCTCGAGCAGGTCCCAATTGGCTTTCCCGTAGTCTAATTGCATTATCCATTCGTCAGAAACATGTACTACTCCTAATGAGATTGCAAATTCTATCAAGTTATGATCACTTGTTGTCTGTCCATCGTGAACATGCCAATTTCTGATTTTGTCTCTTACATTTTCCGTCGATAATGTAACATCAATATATGATTCTGCACCCGCTCTACTTCTGTATGTGGGTGGATTTCCAGGTAGGTTCTCCACCTGGAGGTGGTGCTCCATTATCAAGTCCTCGAGTGCACTACCTCGAGCATCTTGCACTGGACTATGCCACAAAGAGGATTTAGCATTGCTGTCCATAGTTATTATTACTGGATTTCCTTGTAGCGCTCTCAGGACACGAGAGAGATGTTGCAAATAGGGTTCAATATTATCTCTAAATTGACAATAAACATTTATTAGGTACCAGGTCGTGTTCATTAGATTTACTTGAACTACTGAGATGTGAGAGGTACAAAATTGTGTTATAACAGTTGTTTTAATTAATTTGTTCAAAATTATTATGGTAGACATAGGATTTGCCCCTGTTGAAATAACCTGAGCCGTCACAGGAAAGCCAGTGACCTTGCCAGAGGCGGAGTAAGGCTCCTGTATTAATAATATATCTACCTCATTTTCTTCACTCATTTTTCTAAGTTCCTGTGTGACGGTGTTACTTCTCATGGCATTTAGTTGATAAACCTTGACAGATGCCATTACGGATGTCTAGTATAATAGTGATCTTCAGGCCACTTCTTGTAGGGATCAAAACCAATTCTCCCATACATCATTACCATCTCTCTATAAAGCTTTTCTATGTCAAAAACCCTGCCCCGTCTCTGAAAGACCCTGTGAACTAAAATCAGTAACTCTTTGTGATCACATGGCAGATTTAAAGATGCCAGCTGTATACAATCAACATCCTCCAGAGTTGGGAATGTTATTTTCTTCCCGTTTGGGTGCCCAACACGTACAAGCTGTCTCAGAGCAACCATCAAAATAGACGGCTCCTCTAATCGAGATAACTTTATTGCATCTTCACACATAGTGTACACATCTCCGGGAGGACATGCATTATATGTATATATATCTACTTTGTTACAAGGTGTATCTACAGACTGGGATAGGGTTAACATCTGCAAGGGACCACCACCTGACACCAAATTGTCTATCAAGGGATCTACACTACATGTTTGGTCTGCTTCCGTACTCGCCGAGGGCGCCGTCCTCTCTTCTTCCTCGACCGGCAAGGATTCAGCTGTCGCTGGCCCCGCGCTGCTCGCACCTCCAGTAGCCCCCAATGCCCCAGGTGGGACAGGGGGCCCTTCCCGGGCCGATTCTGACCTGTTGGAAAATAACCTCCACCAACGCTCCGCGTCCCTTGCTTTCTTGCTAGGAGATTTATGGATCTTTTTCGCACCCTTCTTATGGTTCTCCATAGTCGGTGCGTTGTATCTGTCGTTGCAATAGTAGTTTGTATGTCGCACATTCCTTTCCAGGTGTGCGACATGTTCTCTTTCTGTACATGCAAGGTATGCAGACTGGGGGGGAGGCCTGTCTTGAACAATTTTTCTTGTCATGGCCATCATGGCCACAATGTGCACAGACTGGGTTCCTGATTTCACAGTACTTGGCCACATGGCCGTAATCTTGACATTTGGTACATCTAGGTACCGCTGTGTAGTCTTTTATGGAGACTGCACTGTACCCAACGTACAGTCTATTGGTCTTGATTATAATTTTTCTCAGCTCTGGTGCTATTTCCGCAACGTGATGTACAGTTGTACGATCACGAGGACCAGTTTTAAATCTCAGTTTAAACTTCTCTAAGAATTCCTCTCGTTTCATCTGTTCTTCAAAATTTTGTGTGTAAATGCAATCCAGGATATCATCCTGTGTCATGTATGTCGGTATATCGTATAACATCATTAATGGACGCCTTTTTCGCGGTTTCTCACAAGTAAAGTGTTGTTTTAATTGTGGGTTATTTATTAGTTTGTCTGAATCTTCTGGGGATGCTACTTCGACAATCAGTAGATTTTTTGTTGTTCTTACTGCATTTATCTTTATTTTATCTTTCTTTGGGTCTATACTTTTTTCGAAGTTTTCTTTTGCTTTCTTTATATCCTCTCCCTTTTTTGGTTTAACAAACAAGGTCGGGACAACTTTCTCCACATTCTGTTTAATTACCTCCTGCACTTTTTGTCTTACTGTAGGAGTTGCAGCAACCGCTGCGTATGTCTTTGTAGGCTTTTGCAGTTCTTTTCTAAGTCTTTCATTTTCGGCTTGTACTTCAGAGTACTTGCCTTCTAGCCGCGCATGGGCTAACGCCCATTGCGCGATAGTCTCCTTTAGTACTCTTACTTGCTCGGCATTTATCTTGCCGTGTTTTACACTTCGATCGAATAAACGAAGGAAGTGTGAATGTCGGTCAACGACCGACATGTCATCACCCGCATCATCATCGAAAATAGGAGCATCATGCTCCGAAGCGCCAGCATCACTCTCTTTGTCTTCCGCCATGATTATAAGAGAGTGAAAGAAAAAGAAGACCCGTCTGATAACCCCCGACCGGTTCCACGGGCATGAGGGGGGGCAAAGCAGCTTGTCCACCAGTCCTGCCCCAGGACCAAGGGCATTTATTCAGCTGCATAGGTTAAGGGCGCCGTTCCCAACGTCCTTGTCCTCCTCGCCAACCGCGTCTCCCGAGATTTCTCCCGTCCCTTCCCCGCCGAGTGCCCCCCGCACTCCGGGAAGGCGGATTCACCTTCCGCGCTTCACCTCTTACTAGGCCAGGTTCCCACCTGTTGGCCTAGGACCCGGTCCTACTCAGGTGCCGGGCCGGTCCCCCAGACTTTCAGAAGATCGCGCCCATCTAACCTAGCCGCTCGATGTCACCACCTCACGGTTTGACGGAACGTGCCTCAAGGCACGGCGAAAGGCCCTCGGCGGCTCGGGTCGCGATCCCTCCCAGGCAGGCACGGCTGACGGAAACCGGGCGCAGATGCACGGTAGGCGCTCCGGGGACTTTTAACGTCGTCCAGGACGTGAGGAACTGCGGCAGGAGGACTGCAGGGTTCCGGGATCGTCGTGAGACTTACCCTCATACCCTCGCCCAGCCACCGCGCTCAACTCAGGAGAGACAGTTGTTATGTCTCTCGTAACGCAGCTTCCCCTGCGCCATGCACCCTTTGCTTTCGCTTGGGTTGGGGGCATTTAACGTCCTGCCAGGACGGGAGTTTTACGTCCTACCTTGACACAACGACAACCCACACCTATCAACGCAGCCCGGAAGGTGTTAAAGGAGTCAGTCCGGGTCTTATATGTAGATAGGGACAGCGGGAATCTCGTTAATCCATTCATGCGCGTCACTAATTAGATGACGAGGCATTTGGCTATTCATTAGCCGTCTTTATTCATTGCTGAATAACACATATATATGTACAGATAGGGTGTGGCAGGTGTTTCACGCCATGTCCGCCACCGAGGTGGGGACTTACAGGGCGATGCCACAAGAAAAGGTTAAAACTACAATACATATACATATATATATGCTGGAAAAAACAGAAACAAAAACAACATAAGTTACGTACACAAAGAAGAAAGAACAAAGACGGGATATTCCTCCTGTGGATAGGCCCCAGGAGTCAAGGCGAAGAAAATAACCAGCATCCTATCCGACGCCGGCTCGCTCCATCGGACTGTGCGCCGTCATATATTCGAAAATGCGATAGCTCGTGCAGCAGCTTTGCAGTACTCTCGTGCTAAGCACCGCCAGTTCTCGGGGTCTAAATCCAAGTGCGGAGAGATCTCCGGCCGACGCTGGAGACCATACACCCCTCCAATTCAATGTCGCGGTGGACACTGTAACCTCCTCAACGTCACGGTGCAGGTTGGAGATGGCACGCCTGATGGACGGCGTGTTGTAGTAGGCCGCTTTCTCGGAGTGACACCAGTCGAGCCGGAGATGGTCTCCGACTACCTGGGCGTCGATGATGCGGGCAATGCCGTCTTTAACCGCCACCACGTCAGGCTTGCGGATTCCCTCAGGTGTGCGGAGGTGGGGCTCCACAGAGACATTGAAGCCCCTCTGCGCGAGTCCACGGGCGACATAGCGCACGATCGCGTCATGCCGCTTAACCCGGGACCCGTGCGTCCTGAAGCAAGCCTGTAACACGTGGTTGGCGGTCTCTACGGCCTGGCAGCCCGCGCGGCATCTGGTGTCCGCCTCCCGCCCGCGACTGCGCCGTGCCTTCGTGGGGAAGGCGTTGATGCGGGCGCGGAGAGCGTCGATGAAGTTACGCCCAGATAGCAGGCGACTGGTGTCAGCGACCCACTGGTGTTGCCCCTTGACGGCGGCGGAAGATGACAGCGCCGCACCGTCAAAGGCAACGTGCAGGCGCGCGGCCCACATCTCTCCAACCTGCGTCGACGATTTGAGGAGGTGGCCCTCCCACATAAGATGCCGCTCCAGCGCCTCAATCTCACGCAGCACCTCGTCCCGGCCTGCACCGTCGGCGGCTGGCCCAATCCTCTTCAGCGCCAGGAGACGGGACCGGCGAAGTGTTGGCCCCATCCATCGGCATGATGGGATGCCGAGGCCTCCCTGGGCTACAGGAGCGTGGAAGTAGCCCAGGGGAGTGTCCGCCGGAAGGCGGAACCATCTCCTGACGGCGGCACGGATGGTCACATCTGCCGCTTTCAACGCACCCACTCGGGTGCGGCTGAGGGCCAGCCCATGGTACAGGCCAGGCAGAAGTACGGTGGTGAGGGCGTGGAGGCGCTGTTGCGGCTTGAGCGGAGCTCGGGAGATGACGTCCAGCTGCTCCACCAGGTGGCGTCGTGGGTTGAAAACGCAGCGACCAGCGGTGGAGAATTGCAGTCCCAGGTACCGGAAGGTTTCACCCACACGTAGGGCGGGCACGGTGGCGTTGCCCGCTTTGAAGGTAACGTCGGCGTCGACCTTCACCTTCTTGTCGCGCCCAGACGCGACTAAGGCGAGGGTGAAACACTTCCGGGCGTTGATCTGCAGCCCCAGATGGGCGAGGGCTGCGACGGCTGCGTCGATGAGGGACTGCAATCCCCTCGCGGTCGATGCAAAAAGCAGGACGTCATCTGCGAAGGCCGCAGCGTTAACTCTGCGACCAAGGATCCGAGCTCCGATGTGGGAGGGAAGTTGACTCAAAACATAGTCCACCGCAAAATTGAAGAGGAGGGGGGAGAGGGGGTCACCCTGACGCACACCCCTAGCCGGCTGCAGGGGCACGCCCACGTCGGCGCCGCCCGCTATCACCGTCGTGCTACCCTCGTAACACCTTTCGACGTACTCAATAAAGCAATCCGGCAGGCCATGAGCCCTCAGCACGGGGCGGAGGGCGGCATGGTCCACCGAATCGAACGCTTTAGAGACGTCGATCGATGCCACAAAAACAGAGCGACAGGAGCGGACTGCGTCGGTGAGAGCAGTGTCCAAGATGAAGGTGTTTTCCAACATCCCATCCCGGGGGATGAATGCCCGCTGACGTTCGTCCACAGCACATGCACGCATCAGGCGTGACGCGAGAACCTTGTGAAAGGTCCGCGCCAACACCGAGCAGACCGTAATGGGGCGAAAGTCAGCGGGGGATGTTGGTGCAGCCGTTTTGGGGAGAAGTGACGTCCGGGCGCGAAGCAGACGCTCGGGGAGGGCGCGGGCCAGGAGGAAGAGGTTCAAGAGTTTCACCAGGACTTCATGCGGCAGGCGCCGCAGCTCCGCTGGAGTCAGGCCGTCCGGCCCGGCTGCCGATCCCCTGGGCGGCAAGGCAGCAGCGACCTCCTCACGTGTGACCGGCCCCCATAGGCACTCAGGAGCGACAGGCTCCGAGTGCGGGAGAAGGCGGTCACGGATGAAGCCGGCGGTGGAGATCGGCTTCTTCGTGAAGAGGTCCGCCCAGAAGTCCAGCAGACCGGGGATGTCGGGTGGCGGCTGCAGCAGGGTGCCGTCCAGCAAGCCGCGCACGCAACGCGCACGCGACCTACGGAAGGCGTCCTGTGTCCGCGCGTATTCCCAGCGGCGCCGCTTGCGCTTCTGCAGCGGCGGGGCGGCAGGCGGCCGCTTGGATGGTTGGCGCGGCCGCTGTGTCCTGGTGATCGACCTCTCCCCCCTGGACCCGACCGACGCAAGGGCATCCGGGAGCATGCCCAGGATGACATCGGGCGGCGTGCCCCGCCCCAGACCAATGACTCGATCCAGGGCAGAGAAACGCTGGGCGGAAGCAGGTAGCCCCGCCAGATGCTCCCAGATGGCGGCGTCAGTCGGCCCCTCCGGCGGCGGCCCGGTGGTGTCGGCCGCGAAGTCCTCGGCTGCGTCGACGGGCGGCGCAGCGGCCTCGCCCGCGTCAGGCAGCGAGCTCGCTGCTCCACGGCGGGACGCCGGCTCTTCACCCCGACCGATCTCAAGTGCCTCCATGAATTGGCGGACAAGCTGCTTGTGGGCAGCTTGCCGCCGTCGGCACTTGATTGCCTCAAGCGTTCGGTCGGGGAACATCCTGGTAAGTTCTTGATTTACAAAGAAGAACCGGGCGTCCCTCTCCAGGAACAGTTCGGCCTCTGCCTTGGCGAGCGACAGGACTTCTTCCTCCGTCCACCTCGCGCGATGCCTCTCCGTCACGATCTCAGCGTTGGCGGCCGCAGGGTGTTGGCGGCGGCGATGGACCCCGAGACCGTTCTTCGTGGTAAAAGTGCGGTGGCACTCACTGCAAGCAAAGGGAGCTACACAAACTATCGCATTTTCGTTACGGCCGGTTGGCCGGATAGGTGCTGGGGTAGCTGGGGTGGCACCTTCAGCGGAAGGGCCACCATCTCTTGTTTCTTGTCGGCTGCCCCCAACTATAAAGGGATAATGCGAGGGGGGGCTGGTAACCCCCCCAAGCCCCTGGTGCGGTCTTCCACTCTGCAAAAATCAGCGGGCCCACGAGAAGGGGAGAAGACCGCAGGAGAGGAGAGGCTAAGAGGGCTAGGCCCATGTATTGCGCATCACTCTCCCTGTAACTATAACCCAAGGAAGGCACCTCGCAGCAGCAGCACGACTACATCAAGACCGCACTTCGAAAAGCCAAGTCCGGATGCAGCCACACCGCCGCCACTTGGCCACCTTAAGAGAGTCATAGTTACTCCCGCCGTTTACCCGCGCTTGCTTGAATTTCTTCACGTTGACATTCAGAGCACTGGGCAGAAATCACATTGCGTCAACACCCGCTAGGGCCATCGCAATGCTTTGTTTTAATTAGACAGTCGGATTCCCCCAGTCCGTGCCAGTTCTGAGTTGATCGTTGAATGGCGGCCGAAGAGAATCCGCGCACCCGCGCGCCCCCGGAGGAGCACGCTAAGGCGGACGCGGCCTCGCAGCAAGGAAGATCCGTGGGAGGCCAAGGCACGGGACCGAGCTCGGATCCTGCACGCAGGTTGAAGCACCGGGGCGCGAACGCCGCGCAGGCGCGCGCATCCTGCACCGCCGGCCAGCACGAGGCCAACCAACGGCGAGAGCAGACCACGCCCGCGCTAAACGCCCGCACTTACCGGCACCCCTACGGCACTCACCTCGCCCAGGCCCGGCACGTTAGCGCTGACCCACTTCCCGACCAAGCCCGACACGCCCCGATCCTCAGAGCCAATCCTTATCCCGAAGTTACGGATCCAATTTGCCGACTTCCCTTACCTACATTATTCTATCGACTAGAGGCTCTTCACCTTGGAGACCTGCTGCGGATATGGGTACGAACCGGCGCGACACCTCCACGTGGCCCTCTCCCGGATTTTCAAGGTCCGAGGGGAAGATCGGGACACCGCCGCAACTGCGGTGCTCTTCGCGTTCCAAACCCTATCTCCCTGCTAGAGGATTCCAGGGAACTCGAACGCTCATGCAGAAAAGAAAACTCTTCCCCGATCTCCCGACGGCGTCTCCGGGTCCTTTTGGGTTACCCCGACGAGCATCTCTAAAAGAGGGGCCCGACTTGTATCGGTTCCGCTGCCGGGTTCCGGAATAGGAACCGGATTCCCTTTCGCCCAACGGGGGCCAGCACAAAGTGCATCATGCTATGACGGCCCCCATCAACATCGGATTTCTCCTAGGGCTTAGGATCGACTGACTCGTGTGCAACGGCTGTTCACACGAAACCCTTCTCCGCGTCAGCCCTCCAGGGCCTCGCTGGAGTATTTGCTACTACCACCAAGATCTGCACCGACGGCGGCTCCAGGCAGGCTCACGCCCAGACCCTTCTGCGCCCACCGCCGCGACCCTCCTACTCGTCAGGGCTTCGCGGCCGGCCGCAAGGACCGGCCATGACTGCCAGACTGACGGCCGAGTATAGGCACGACGCTTCAGCGCCATCCATTTTCAGGGCTAGTTGCTTCGGCAGGTGAGTTGTTACACACTCCTTAGCGGATTCCGACTTCCATGGCCACCGTCCTGCTGTCTTAAGCAACCAACGCCTTTCATGGTTTCCCATGAGCGTCGATTCGGGCGCCTTAACTCGGCGTTTGGTTCATCCCACAGCGCCAGTTCTGCTTACCAAAAGTGGCCCACTTGGCACTCCGATCCGAGTCGTTTGCTCGCGGCTTCAGCATATCAAGCAAGCCGGAGATCTCACCCATTTAAAGTTTGAGAATAGGTTGAGGTCGTTTCGGCCCCAAGGCCTCTAATCATTCGCTTTACCGGATGAGACTCGTACGAGCACCAGCTATCCTGAGGGAAACTTCGGAGGGAACCAGCTACTAGATGGTTCGATTAGTCTTTCGCCCCTATACCCAGCTCCGACGATCGATTTGCACGTCAGAATCGCTACGGACCTCCATCAGGGTTTCCCCTGACTTCGTCCTGGCCAGGCATAGTTCACCATCTTTCGGGTCCCAACGTGTACGCTCTAGGTGCGCCTCACCTCGCAATGAGGACGAGACGCCCCGGGAGTGCGGAGGCCGCCGCCCCGTGAAGGGCGGGGAAGCCCCATCCTCCCTCGGCCCGCGCAAGGCGAGACCTTCACTTTCATTACGCCTTTAGGTTTCGTACAGCCCAATGACTCGCGCACATGTTAGACTCCTTGGTCCGTGTTTCAAGACGGGTCGTGAAATTGTCCAAAGCTGAAGCGCCGCTGACGGGAGCGATTATTCCGCCCGAGAGCATCCCGAGCCAACAGCGGCGCGGGTCCGGGGCCGGGCCAGGTAGGTCCGTCATCCGGGAAGAACCGCGCGCGCTTGCCGGGAGCCCGAGCGCCCAAAGGGGCGAATCGACTCCTCCAGATATACCGCCGGGCAGCCAGCCAGGACACCGGGGCTCTGCCCAACAGACGCGAACCGAGGCCCGCGGAAGGACAGGCTGCGCACCCGGGCCGTAGGCCGGCACCCAGCGGGTCGCGACGTCCTACTAGGGGAGAAGTGCGGCCCA
>NW_026048612.1:40000-45000 GCF_023864345.2 Schistocerca serialis cubense | reverse complement strand
TGCCAGTTAAACACCGACGGGCGGTGAACCAACAGCGTGGGACACAAATCCAACTACGAGCTTTTTAACCGCAACAACTTTAATATACGCTATTGGAGCTGGAATTACCGCGGCTGCTGGCACCAGACTTGCCCTCCAATAGATACTCGTTAAAGGATTTAAAGTGTACTCATTCCGATTACGGGGCCTCGGATGAGTCCCGTATCGTTATTTTTCGTCACTACCTCCCCGTGCCGGGAGTGGGTAATTTGCGCGCCTGCTGCCTTCCTTGGATGTGGTAGCCGTTTCTCAGGCTCCCTCTCCGGAATCGAACCCTGATTCCCCGTTACCCGTTACAACCATGGTAGGCGCAGAACCTACCATCGACAGTTGATAAGGCAGACATTTGAAAGATGCGTCGCCGGTACGAGGACCGTGCGATCAGCCCAAAGTTATTCAGAGTCACCAAGGCAAACGGACCGGACGAGCCGACCGATTGGTTTTGATCTAATAAAAGCGTCCCTTCCATCTCTGGTCGGGACTCTGTTTGCATGTATTAGCTCTAGAATTACCACAGTTATCCAAGTAACGTGGGTACGATCTAAGGAACCATAACTGATTTAATGAGCCATTCGCGGTTTCACCTTAATGCGGCTTGTACTGAGACATGCATGGCTTAATCTTTGAGACAAGCATATGACTACTGGCAGGATCAACCAGGGAGCTGCGTCAACTAGAGCTGAGCAGCCGGCCGCCCGGGAGTGTGTCCCGGGGGCCCGCGCGAACACGCAAGCGTCCGCTCAATTATTCTGCAAACAGGAGGAGGCTGCGCTCCCCTGCACCATACACCTCGAAACCCTCTCAGGTCCCGGCGGCGCGCAGCGCCGTCCTAAGTACTTGGTCGGGTTCGAGAGAGGCGCAATCGCCCGGAGTTTGGCGAGTAGACGCTTTAGGTGCGACCACCCGTGCTCCCAACTGAGCTTGCCGCTGCCGACAGAGGCCCGGGAGCGTGCCGTCGTGGCATTGCCGGCGGGAGACAACACGCGCCACCTACGGTGACCGGCAGCTCCAACGCCAGCGCCACAGAAGGACAAAAGCCCCACTTGGGTGCCGAAGCGAACTCTCCCAGCACAGCGCACGCGCCAACACGTCCGCACAGCTGCGATACAAACCACCTGCGAGAACCGCAGAGGCGACCGAGCAGCAGACGGCGTCGCGGCGCCGAGCGCCGGGCGGCGGCGCATCCTCAGCGCACACAGTCCTCAATCGGACCAGCACACTGCAGATGTCCACCGCGCTTCGCACCGGGCCCGCGAGGACCTACTTTGGCCGCACGGCGCCGCGTGCAGGGTGCGCCGGCGCGCAGCTGCGCCGCCTGCCGCCTCCGTCGGCCGGCGCGCCTGCCAGTGGCCGCCCCCACCAGCCGGCTGTAGCGCGTGCGCCCACGCACCGCGCGGCCAGCACGCCGGGCGGCCCCCCCTCACCGGCCGGGGCCGGTCCCACCCAGCCACCGCCGCGTATCGCTTCACACCCACATGCCATTCACGTTCGTGGGCATGGTGGGTATCGCTGAAACAACCGGTTGGTAGCTCAACCGATCGTCGCCATCACTGATTCACCTCTAGCGAGAACAACCGCACCACAACGGTTTACCAGTTGTTCATTTGCGTAACGTCACCAGCAAACGTAGGCGTCCATCGCCATTTGCAAATTCAACGATTGTTGCATGCCTGTGTCAGGTGTCACGACACACTATGTCTGCCCACATACACGCAACAACATGTGCACGCTTCGCAAACACGTGGAAGGTGGCCCCCGTACGTATGCGATGTCCATTGCGCAAACGACTGTCAACCGGCCTCTGTCGCATGTCGCAGATGTGGAACGCAGTGCACCATGCTATCACGGTGTGTGAGAAGAGACGACAACGTCTGACAACACGCGCCACTACATCAACAGACGGCTCATGCTGATCGCCATCCAGGGCATACCACACTGCACTCCAGCTCTTATAGGGAGACGACACGTAGCTGCGTGCACAACATTTGGACCGCATGGTTCGCCGTTGTTGGCGCAGTCGTTGTACGGTCACATGTACCACGATGTATCATTCAGTACATGAGGACCAATGTGCAGTACAGTGTGTGATTTGGAGGTACAACATCAGCGGACAGTTGACACAGGCCGTACCACAGCGTAGGCGCAGTGCTTCGCCATGCGAATGCCAATGAACAACTGCGAAGGGCATTGAGCATGTACGTCCTGCTGCCATCCACATTACAGTGTATCGCTGCAAGGTGTTTAACATGAAGCGATACACTGGGGACCGGGCAGTGCGAGTAGCAAACTATATTGCGGGGGTTGCAGTTAGGCAACACTACACTAATTTAACGCGTCGTATGACAATTACAGAGCAGGTTAAGGCCCAACGTGTGTTGGGTTAAGGCCCAACGTGTGTTGGGTTAAGGCCCAACGTGTGTTGGGTTAAGGCCCAACGTGTGTTGGGTTAAGGCCCAACGTGTGTTGGGTTAAGGCCCAACGTGTGTTGGGTTAAGGCCCAACGTGTGTTGGGTTAAGGCCCAACGTGTGTTGGGTTACAGCACAATATGGGTTACGTTAAGGGGCAATGTGGGTTACGTTAAGGGGCAATGTGGGTTACGTTAAGGCGCAATATAGGTTACGTTAAGGCGCAATATAGGTTACGTTAAGGCGCAATATAGGTTACGTTAAGGCGCAATATAGGTTACGTTAAGGCGCAATATAGGTTACGTTAAGGCGCAATATAGGTTACGTTAAGGCGCAATATAGGTTACGTTAAGGCGCAATATAGGTTACGTTAAGGCGCAATATAGGTTACGTTAAGGCGCAATATAGGTTACGTTAAGGCGCAATATAGGTTACGTTAAGGCGCAATATAGGTTACGTTAAGGCGCAATATAGGTTACGTTAAGGCGCAATATAGGTTACGTTAAGGCGCAATATAGGTTACATTAAGGCGCAATATAGGTTACATTAAGGCGCAATATAGGTTACATTAAGGCGCAATATAGGTTACATTAAGGCGCAATATAGGTTAGGTTAAAACACGACATAGGTTAGGTTAAGGCACGACATAGGTTAGGTTAAGGCACGACATAGGTTAGGTTAAGGCACGACATAGGTTAGGTTAAGGCACGACATAGGTTAGGTTAAGGCACGACATAGGTTAGGTTAAGGCACGACATAGGTTAGGTTAAGGCACGACATAGGTTAGGTTAAGGCACGACATAGGTTAGGTTAAGGCACGACATAGGTTAGGTTAAGGCACGACATAGGTTAGGTTAAGGCACGACATAGGTTAGGTTAAGGCACGACATAGGTTAGGTTAAGGCACGACATAGGTTAGGTTAAGGCACGACATAGGTTAGGTTAAGGCACGACATAGGTTAGGTTAAGGCACGACATAGGTTAGGTTAAGGCACGACATAGGTTAGGTTAAGGCACGACATAGGTTAGGTTAAGGCACGACATAGGTTAGGTTAAGGCACGACATAGGTTAGGTTAAGGCACGACATAGGTTAGGTTAAGGCACGACATAGGTTAGGTTAAGGCACGACATAGGTTAGGTTAAGGCACGACATAGGTTAGGTTAAGGCACGACATAGGTTAGGTTAAGGCACGACATAGGTTAGGTTAAGGCACGACATAGGTTAGGTTAAGGCACGACATAGGTTAGGTTAAGGTACGACATAGGTTAGGTTAAGGTACGACATAGGTTAGGTTAAGGTACGACATAGGTTAGGTTAAGGTACGACATAGGTTAGGTTAAGGTACGACATAGGTTAGGTTAAGGTACGACATAGGTTAGGTTAAGGTACGACATAGGTTAGGTTAAGGTACGACATAGGTTAGGTTAAGGTACGACATAGGTTAGGTTAAGGTACGACATAGGTTAGGTTAAGGTACGACATAGGTTAGGTTAAGGTACGACATAGGTTAGGTTAAGGTACGACATAGGTTAGGTTAAGGTACGACATAGGTTAGGTTAAGGTACACATTGTTGTAAGGAAAGGTTTAATGGGGGGGGGGGGGGCGGCGGCCGGTTTGTTGATTGTGATTATAGTACGTGGATGCCTGCGGTATCATCTGATTTGCCACGTCAGGATGTACCTTTGGCTCATGACAGGCGGCGCTCTCATTCCATGCTTGTGGCAGACCTGTGTCTTTCATTCCTGCCATTGTTTGTGTGCTGTGAGAGGAGGCAGTATTGTGATGTTGGGTGCACCCCTGTGTAGGACATGTGTGGGTGTTGGTGGCTTGGCTGAGCAATGGTGGTTGTCGGGTGGGTGGGATATTCTGTTTTCTGTGTGGACCTCCCAGTCTGGTTATGACAGTGTGGATTGTCTAATGTGGCGGAGAGGATGCACTGGGTGTTGTTGCATGCTGGTGCTTACATATTGTCTGTGTGCGTGTTACAGGCAGAGAGTAGTGCGTGATAAGAGTGTGTGGCTGACGTGTGGTTGTGATTGTGAGCAGAGTCTTTCAGCATGTATACGGACAGTTGTATATATTATCTGTATTCTGATGGCTCTATCTATTACTAATCAGCGCCGTGTATACGTTTAATGTGGTTCCCGTCGAAACTGTTGTATCTCTGTACATTAGTGACACGGCGAGCGCGCTATGTAGCTACTCGTCTCGGCAGCTTCCACCGGTGTATGGCAAATGATTATAAGCAATGAGTCTAGTCGTCAATACCGATAGTGTGACGTCACATGTCTGGGGTGGGGGACGCTGCGCCCTTCCGGTGGGTCATGGCCTAGCAAGACTCTCCCCACGCAGGGGGGGCTTGGACTGTCATTAACTCTTCCGAGTAATATACTTGCCGTACGTTTTTGCGACTGCGAGTGCAACGCTCACCGGTACCGACATGGATGGAGCGCCTCCTAGCTGACCGCTCAGCATCGGCATTCGTACAGAGAGCAACGCGATCGCGTCTGTAGCTCGTAAGTGGTACAGCTCGCAGCTCATGTATAGGGACA
>NW_026048612.1:32500-35000 GCF_023864345.2 Schistocerca serialis cubense | reverse complement strand
AAGGAGCCCGTTGATACAACGTGCCGGATTTTTCTTGAAGGCACGCTGGACCACTGCATATTCCCACCTTCGTCGAGCACGCTTCCGCTCTGGAGGCTGTTGAATCCGTATGTTTGCAGCTTGATGGACAGCTGGTTCCATGCTCCCTAACTCATCCAAAGCAGGTAGCAACATTGCTCGGATAGTGTCCCGGCTAGTGGTAGGACCAAGAGCCAGAAGAGCGTCAAGAGAGCGAAATCGGCGGCCCGATGGAGGGAGTTCAGAAACAAAGGACCAGATGGCAAGGTCAACGCTATCCCCCTGAGGTGGAACGTGTGGTACAGGGGATCCATCACCAGGCTCAGCCGCAGCGTCATGAGAACCATGAGCACTACTGGGGAGCTCGGCGACAAACCTTGCCACCATGTCCCGATAGGACTTCGTCCTACGCTGGCACTTGATGGACTCCAGCGTTCGAGCAGGAAAGGCCTTGGCGAGTTCCTGGTTGAAGAACTTGCAACCGTGGATGGTCAGGGTTGCTTCGGCATGGGCCAAACGCAAGAGTTCTTCTTCAGACCACCTGGCCTTCTTCCTCCCCGTCTGTATCTCCGCGTTGACTGCAGATGGATGAGCATGGCGCCGATGAACACCGAGCCCGGTCTTGGTGGAAAAAGACCGCGAGCAATCGGGGCAGACTATGGGGAGCGGCGCTCGACCCGCATCGGTTGGCTGGTTGGGTGGCTCATCAGCTGGCACAGGCGCTCCAGTGGGAGGCCTGGTACCACGTTTACTTCTTGTTGTTGGGCCAGCTGGAGCAAAGGCACGAGGGGAGGCAACCCCCGTACCCTAAACACACCCTGCTCTGTCGGTCGAGGAACTTTGGGAGACTTATGCCAAGGCATAACCTTCCTCAGAACCTCTCACGACCCCCGCCACGTGAAGGCCAGAGCTAGGATTTCCCACCGAGAGGCTAAGCGAACCATCGCCCACTCAACACCACTAGGATGCTAAGGAGTGGACCGAGAGGATCCGTATATGACGCATCATGTGAGCATTTGGAGAGTCATTAAGAGAGTCATAGTTACTCCCGCCGTTTACCCGCGCTTGCTTGAATTTCTTCACGTTGACATTCAGAGCACTGGGCAGAAATCACATTGCGTCAACACCCGCTAGGGCCATCGCAATGCTTTGTTTTAATTAGACAGTCGGATTCCCCCAGTCCGTGCCAGTTCTGAGTTGATCGTTGAATGGCGGCCGAAGAGAATCCGCGCACCCGCGCGCCCCCGGAGGAGCACGCTAAGGCGGACGCGGCCTCGCAGCAAGGAAGATCCGTGGGAGGCCAAGGCACGGGACCGAGCTCGGATCCTGCACGCAGGTTGAAGCACCGGGGCGCGAACGCCGCGCAGGCGCGCGCATCCTGCACCGCCGGCCAGCACGAGGCCAACCAACGGCGAGAGCAGACCACGCCCGCGCTAAACGCCCGCACTTACCGGCACCCCTACGGCACTCACCTCGCCCAGGCCCGGCACGTTAGCGCTGACCCACTTCCCGACCAAGCCCGACACGCCCCGATCCTCAGAGCCAATCCTTATCCCGAAGTTACGGATCCAATTTGCCGACTTCCCTTACCTACATTATTCTATCGACTAGAGGCTCTTCACCTTGGAGACCTGCTGCGGATATGGGTACGAACCGGCGCGACACCTCCACGTGGCCCTCTCCCGGATTTTCAAGGTCCGAGGGGAAGATCGGGACACCGCCGCAACTGCGGTGCTCTTCGCGTTCCAAACCCTATCTCCCTGCTAGAGGATTCCAGGGAACTCGAACGCTCATGCAGAAAAGAAAACTCTTCCCCGATCTCCCGACGGCGTCTCCGGGTCCTTTTGGGTTACCCCGACGAGCATCTCTAAAAGAGGGGCCCGACTTGTATCGGTTCCGCTGCCGGGTTCCGGAATAGGAACCGGATTCCCTTTCGCCCAACGGGGGCCAGCACAAAGTGCATCATGCTATGACGGCCCCCATCAACATCGGATTTCTCCTAGGGCTTAGGATCGACTGACTCGTGTGCAACGGCTGTTCACACGAAACCCTTCTCCGCGTCAGCCCTCCAGGGCCTCGCTGGAGTATTTGCTACTACCACCAAGATCTGCACCGACGGCGGCTCCAGGCAGGCTCACGCCCAGACCCTTCTGCGCCCACCGCCGCGACCCTCCTACTCGTCAGGGCTTCGCGGCCGGCCGCAAGGACCGGCCATGACTGCCAGACTGACGGCCGAGTATAGGCACGACGCTTCAGCGCCATCCATTTTCAGGGCTAGTTGCTTCGGCAGGTGAGTTGTTACACACTCCTTAGCGGATTCCGACTTCCATGGCCACCGTCCTGCTGTCTTAAGCAACCAACGCCTTTCATGGTTTCCCATGAGCGTCGATTCGGGCGCCTTAACTCGGCGTTTGGTTCATCCCACAGCGCCAGTTCTGCTTACCAAAAGTGGCCCACTTGGCACTCCGATCCGAGTCGTTTG
>NW_026048612.1:25000-30000 GCF_023864345.2 Schistocerca serialis cubense | reverse complement strand
TATTGCTCAATCTCGTGCGGCTAGAAGCCGCCTGTCCCTCTAAGAAGAAAAGTAATCGCTGACAGCACGAAGGATGTCACGCGACTAGTTAGCAGGCTAGAGTCTCGTTCGTTATCGGAATTAACCAGACAAATCGCTCCACCAACTAAGAACGGCCATGCACCACCACCCACCGAATCAAGAAAGAGCTATCAATCTGTCAATCCTTCCGGTGTCCGGGCCTGGTGAGGTTTCCCGTGTTGAGTCAAATTAAGCCGCAGGCTCCACTCCTGGTGGTGCCCTTCCGTCAATTCCTTTAAGTTTCAGCTTTGCAACCATACTTCCCCCGGAACCCAAAAGCTTTGGTTTCCCGGAGGCTGCCCGCCGAGTCATCGGAGGAACTGCGGCGGATCGCTGGCTGGCATCGTTTATGGTTAGAACTAGGGCGGTATCTGATCGCCTTCGAACCTCTAACTTTCGTTCTTGATTAATGAAAACATACTTGGCAAATGCTTTCGCTTCTGTTCGTCTTGCGACGATCCAAGAATTTCACCTCTAACGTCGCAATACGAATGCCCCCGCCTGTCCCTATTAATCATTACCTCGGGTTCCGAAAACCAACAAAATAGAACCGAGGTCCTATTCCATTATTCCATGCACACAGTATTCAGGCGGGCTTGCCTGCTTTAAGCACTCTAATTTGTTCAAAGTAAACGTGCCGGCCCACCGAGACACTCACTCAAGAGCACCCTGGTAGGATTGCAACGGGGTCCGCCTCGGGACGCACGAGCACGCACGAGGCGCGTCGCACGCCTTCGGCTCGCCCCACCGGCAGGACGTCCCACGATACATGCCAGTTAAACACCGACGGGCGGTGAACCAACAGCGTGGGACACAAATCCAACTACGAGCTTTTTAACCGCAACAACTTTAATATACGCTATTGGAGCTGGAATTACCGCGGCTGCTGGCACCAGACTTGCCCTCCAATAGATACTCGTTAAAGGATTTAAAGTGTACTCATTCCGATTACGGGGCCTCGGATGAGTCCCGTATCGTTATTTTTCGTCACTACCTCCCCGTGCCGGGAGTGGGTAATTTGCGCGCCTGCTGCCTTCCTTGGATGTGGTAGCCGTTTCTCAGGCTCCCTCTCCGGAATCGAACCCTGATTCCCCGTTACCCGTTACAACCATGGTAGGCGCAGAACCTACCATCGACAGTTGATAAGGCAGACATTTGAAAGATGCGTCGCCGGTACGAGGACCGTGCGATCAGCCCAAAGTTATTCAGAGTCACCAAGGCAAACGGACCGGACGAGCCGACCGATTGGTTTTGATCTAATAAAAGCGTCCCTTCCATCTCTGGTCGGGACTCTGTTTGCATGTATTAGCTCTAGAATTACCACAGTTATCCAAGTAACGTGGGTACGATCTAAGGAACCATAACTGATTTAATGAGCCATTCGCGGTTTCACCTTAATGCGGCTTGTACTGAGACATGCATGGCTTAATCTTTGAGACAAGCATATGACTACTGGCAGGATCAACCAGGGAGCTGCGTCAACTAGAGCTGAGCAGCCGGCCGCCCGGGAGTGTGTCCCGGGGGCCCGCGCGAACACGCAAGCGTCCGCTCAATTATTCTGCAAACAGGAGGAGGCTGCGCTCCCCTGCACCATACACCTCGAAACCCTCTCAGGTCCCGGCGGCGCGCAGCGCCGTCCTAAGTACTTGGTCGGGTTCGAGAGAGGCGCAATCGCCCGGAGTTTGGCGAGTAGACGCTTTAGGTGCGACCACCCGTGCTCCCAACTGAGCTTGCCGCTGCCGACAGAGGCCCGGGAGCGTGCTGTCGTGGCATTGCCGGCGGGAGACAACACGCGCCACCTACGGTGACCGGCAGCTCCAACGCCAGCGCCACAGAAGGACAAAAGCCCCACTTGGGTGCCGAAGCGAACTCTCCCAGCACAGCGCACGCGCCAACACGTCCGCACAGCTGCGATACAAACCACCTGCGAGAACCGCAGAGGCGACCGAGCAGCAGACGGCGTCGCGGCGCCGAGCGCCGGGCGGCGGCGCATCCTCAGCGCACACAGTCCTCAATCGGACCAGCACACTGCAGATGTCCACCGCGCTTCGCACCGGGCCCGCGAGGACCTACTTTGGCCGCACGGCGCCGCGTGCAGGGTGCGCCGGCGCGCAGCTGCGCCGCCTGCCGCCTCCGTCGGCCGGCGCGCCTGCCAGTGGCCGCCCCCACCAGCCGGCTGTAGCGCGTGCGCCCACGCACCGCGCGGCCAGCACGCCGGGCGGCCCCCCCTCACCGGCCGGGGCCGGTCCCACCCAGCCACCGCCGCGTATCGCTTCACACCCACATGCCATTCACGTTCGTGGGCATGGTGGGTATCGCTGAAACAACCGGTTGGTAGCTCAACCGATCGTCGCCATCACTGATTCACCTCTAGCGAGAACAACCGCACCACAACGGTTTACCAGTTGTTCATTTGCGTAACGTCACCAGCAAACGTAGGCGTCCATCGCCATTTGCAAATTCAACGATTGTTGCATGCCTGTGTCAGGTGTCACGACACACTATGTCTGCCCACATACACGCAACAACATGTGCACGCTTCGCAAACACGTGGAAGGTGGCCCCCGTACGTATGCGATGTCCATTGCGCAAACGACTGTCAACCGGCCTCTGTCGCATGTCGCAGATGTGGAACGCAGTGCACCATGCTATCACGGTGTGTGAGAAGAGACGACAACGTCTGACAACACGCGCCACTACATCAACAGACGGCTCATGCTGATCGCCATCCAGGGCATACCACACTGCACTCCAGCTCTTATAGGGAGACGACACGTAGCTGCGTGCACAACATTTGGACCGCATGGTTCGCCGTTGTTGGCGCAGTCGTTGTACGGTCACATGTACCACGATGTATCATTCAGTACATGAGGACCAATGTGCAGTACAGTGTGTGATTTGGAGGTACAACATCAGCGGACAGTTGACACAGGCCGTACCACAGCGTAGGCGCAGTGCTTCGCCATGCGAATGCCAATGAACAACTGCGAAGGGCATTGAGCATGTACGTCCTGCTGCCATCCACATTACAGTGTATCGCTGCAAGGTGTTTAACATGAAGCGATACACTGGGGACCGGGCAGTGCGAGTAGCAAACTATATTGCGGGGGTTGCAGTTAGGCAACACTACACTAATTTAACGCGTCGTATGACAATTACAGAGCAGGTTAAGGCCCAACGTGTGTTGGGTTAAGGCCCAACGTGTGTTGGGTTAAGGCCCAACGTGTGTTGGGTTAAGGCCCAACGTGTGTTGGGTTAAGGCCCAACGTGTGTTGGGTTAAGGCCCAACGTGTGTTGGGTTAAGGCCCAACGTGTGTTGGGTTAAGGCCCAACGTGTGTTGGGTTAAGGCCCAACGTGTGTTGGGTTACAGCACAATATGGGTTACGTTAAGGGGCAATGTGGGTTACGTTAAGGGGCAATGTGGGTTACGTTAAGGCGCAATATAGGTTACGTTAAGGCGCAATATAGGTTACGTTAAGGCGCAATATAGGTTACGTTAAGGCGCAATATAGGTTACGTTAAGGCGCAATATAGGTTACGTTAAGGCGCAATATAGGTTACGTTAAGGCGCAATATAGGTTACGTTAAGGCGCAATATAGGTTACGTTAAGGCGCAATATAGGTTACGTTAAGGCGCAATATAGGTTACGTTAAGGCGCAATATAGGTTACGTTAAGGCGCAATATAGGTTACGTTAAGGCGCAATATAGGTTACGTTAAGGCGCAATATAGGTTACGTTAAGGCGCAATATAGGTTACGTTAAGGCGCAATATAGGTTACGTTAAGGCGCAATATAGGTTACATTAAGGCGCAATATAGGTTACATTAAGGCGCAATATAGGTTACATTAAGGCGCAATATAGGTTAGGTTAAAACACGACATAGGTTAGGTTAAGGCACGACATAGGTTAGGTTAAGGCACGACATAGGTTAGGTTAAGGCACGACATAGGTTAGGTTAAGGCACGACATAGGTTAGGTTAAGGCACGACATAGGTTAGGTTAAGGCACGACATAGGTTAGGTTAAGGCACGACATAGGTTAGGTTAAGGCACGACATAGGTTAGGTTAAGGCACGACATAGGTTAGGTTAAGGCACGACATAGGTTAGGTTAAGGCACGACATAGGTTAGGTTAAGGCACGACATAGGTTAGGTTAAGGCACGACATAGGTTAGGTTAAGGCACGACATAGGTTAGGTTAAGGTACGACATAGGTTAGGTTAAGGTACGACATAGGTTAGGTTAAGGTACGACATAGGTTAGGTTAAGGTACGACATAGGTTAGGTTAAGGTACGACATAGGTTAGGTTAAGGTACGACATAGGTTAGGTTAAGGTACGACATAGGTTAGGTTAAGGTACGACATAGGTTAGGTTAAGGTACGACATAGGTTAGGTTAAGGTACGACATAGGTTAGGTTAAGGTACGACATAGGTTAGGTTAAGGTACGACATAGGTTAGGTTAAGGTACGACATAGGTTAGGTTAAGGTACGACATAGGTTAGGTTAAGGTACACATTGTTGTAAGGAAAGGTTTAATGGGGGGGGGGGGCGGCGGCCGGTTTGTTGATTGTGATTATAGTACGTGGATGCCTGCGGTATCATCTGATTTGCCACGTCAGGATGTACCTTTGGCTCATGACAGGCGGCGCTCTCATTCCATGCTTGTGGCAGACCTGTGTCTTTCATTCCTGCCATTGTTTGTGTGCTGTGAGAGGAGGCAGTATTGTGATGTTGGGTGCACCCCTGTGTAGGACATGTGTGGGTGTTGGTGGCTTGGCTGAGCAATGGTGGTTGTCGGGTGGGTGGGATATTCTGTTTTCTGTGTGGACCTCCCAGTCTGGTTATGACAGTGTGGATTGTCTAATGTGGCGGAGAGGATGCACTGGGTGTTGTTGCATGCTGGTGCTTACATATTGTCTGTGTGCGTGTTACAG
>NW_026048612.1:15000-20000 GCF_023864345.2 Schistocerca serialis cubense | reverse complement strand
GATGCAAGTGCAGCTCGATTTTCAATTTCCAGACGACTGTTACCCTCCACCATTATGAAGAGGTCATCAGCATAGGCAACCGCACCAAGTACTGCATTGCTTTCTTGTAATGCATACAGCAAAGGGTCCATGTTTATGTCCCAAAAAATGGGACCACAGACCGAACCCTGTGGGCATCCCTTCGTTATAGGTTTAGACACTACAGCACCTGGAGCGGAGATCCTAGCAACTCTATCTTGACAGTAATCCCTCAGACAGCCATATAGTGACACCGGACACTCAATTTCCCGCAGACGGGAGAAGAGCGCCGGCCACCACAGGCTATCGAAGGCACCAGATATATCCACCGTGATTCCTAATACATACCGACTGGTGGAGGAGCGAGCCGTGTCGGCTACTTTGTTAATGGCATCTGATGTCGATTTACCCTTCCTAAAGCCGTACTGCAACTCGCTCATGCCGCGCAGTATTCTGTGGCTCGACAGTCTATGCACGAGCAGCTTCTCCAGAGTCTTTCCCAGGACGTCCAACAGACAGATCGGTCTGTAGGACTTAGGAACTGTGGGATCTTTATTCGGATCTTTCTTGATAATGACGACCTCCGCAGTTTTCCATTTCGTTGGGAAGCGTTGAGTTTCTAGACAGTGGTTGAAGATAACTGTGAGACATGGAGCCAGCTTACGCACCAAGTGCTGCAGGACCTCCGCAGGAATTGCATCTGGTCCTGGAGCCTTCCGCCTGGCGAAGGAATTTACTGCATTTACTACCTCCTCCTGTGAGAAGGGGTAGACATTTAGTTCATTATAGTATGGCTCCTCAACTGCCTGTCTCAGCATGGCTTGCCTTTCAGTGTCGTTTCCTCGATCGTCATCTGGCAAGAGAACTCTGAGTAATTCCTCAGCAGTCTGTTGCCAGTTTGTCGTCATTATGCCTGTGTCCGCTATCCTCACTGTTGACAGGAGCATTGGTGAGTGGATCTTCTCCCTCACAATCTTGTATGGAACCCCCCAGGGGTCCAGAACAAGATGCGAGTGCACAAAGTCCTCCCAACTTTTCTGTCTGTGCTTTGTTAATGATTCCTGAAAGTTTCTTTTTTGTCTCCTGTAAATTGACAAGTGATACTGTCTTGCGTCCTGGGTGAAGGCCCGTTGATAGAGACGACGAGCTCTCCTCATACCCTGCCGGAGCCTGGTAAGCTCAGGAGTCCACGGAGCTGTCGCTCTGCGGATGTACCTCTTCTTTAATGGCACAGAGGCAGCAACAGCCGTCTTTATAGAGGTCACAAGAGCTTCTACTGCTTCATCGAGAACAAAAGCATTATTTCCCAATTCTGGAGGACGGCATTCCGCCTCGAGCAGGTCCCAATTGGCTTTCCCGTAGTCTAATTGCATTATCCATTCGTCAGAAACATGTACTACTCCTAATGAGATTGCAAATTCTATCAAGTTATGATCACTTGTTGTCTGTCCATCGTGAACATGCCAATTTCTGATTTTGTCTCTTACATTTTCCGTCGATAATGTAACATCAATATATGATTCTGCACCCGCTCTACTTCTGTATGTGGGTGGATTTCCAGGTAGGTTCTCCACCTGGAGGTGGTGCTCCATTATCAAGTCCTCGAGTGCACTACCTCGAGCATCTTGCACTGGACTATGCCACAAAGAGGATTTAGCATTGCTGTCCATAGTTATTATTACTGGATTTCCTTGTAGCGCTCTCAGGACACGAGAGAGATGTTGCAAATAGGGTTCAATATTATCTCTAAATTGACAATAAACATTTATTAGGTACCAGGTCGTGTTCATTAGATTTACTTGAACTACTGAGATGTGAGAGGTACAAAATTGTGTTATAACAGTTGTTTTAATTAATTTGTTCAAAATTATTATGGTAGACATAGGATTTGCCCCTGTTGAAATAACCTGAGCCGTCACAGGAAAGCCAGTGACCTTGCCAGAGGCGGAGTAAGGCTCCTGTATTAATAATATATCTACCTCATTTTCTTCACTCATTTTTCTAAGTTCCTGTGTGACGGTGTTACTTCTCATGGCATTTAGTTGATAAACCTTGACAGATGCCATTACGGATGTCTAGTATAATAGTGATCTTCAGGCCACTTCTTGTAGGGATCAAAACCAATTCTCCCATACATCATTACCATCTCTCTATAAAGCTTTTCTATGTCAAAAACCCTGCCCCGTCTCTGAAAGACCCTGTGAACTAAAATCAGTAACTCTTTGTGATCACATGGCAGATTTAAAGATGCCAGCTGTATACAATCAACATCCTCCAGAGTTGGGAATGTTATTTTCTTCCCGTTTGGGTGCCCAACACGTACAAGCTGTCTCAGAGCAACCATCAAAATAGACGGCTCCTCTAATCGAGATAACTTTATTGCATCTTCACACATAGTGTACACATCTCCGGGAGGACATGCATTATATGTATATATATCTACTTTGTTACAAGGTGTATCTACAGACTGGGATAGGGTTAACATCTGCAAGGGACCACCACCTGACACCAAATTGTCTATCAAGGGATCTACACTACATGTTTGGTCTGCTTCCGTACTCGCCGAGGGCGCCGTCCTCTCTTCTTCCTCGACCGGCAAGGATTCAGCTGTCGCTGGCCCCGCGCTGCTCGCACCTCCAGTAGCCCCCAATGCCCCAGGTGGGACAGGGGGCCCTTCCCGGGCCGATTCTGACCTGTTGGAAAATAACCTCCACCAACGCTCCGCGTCCCTTGCTTTCTTGCTAGGAGATTTATGGATCTTTTTCGCACCCTTCTTATGGTTCTCCATAGTCGGTGCGTTGTATCTGTCGTTGCAATAGTAGTTTGTATGTCGCACATTCCTTTCCAGGTGTGCGACATGTTCTCTTTCTGTACATGCAAGGTATGCAGACTGGGGGGGAGGCCTGTCTTGAACAATTTTTCTTGTCATGGCCATCATGGCCACAATGTGCACAGACTGGGTTCCTGATTTCACAGTACTTGGCCACATGGCCGTAATCTTGACATTTGGTACATCTAGGTACCGCTGTGTAGTCTTTTATGGAGACTGCACTGTACCCAACGTACAGTCTATTGGTCTTGATTATAATTTTTCTCAGCTCTGGTGCTATTTCCGCAACGTGATGTACAGTTGTACGATCACGAGGACCAGTTTTAAATCTCAGTTTAAACTTCTCTAAGAATTCCTCTCGTTTCATCTGTTCTTCAAAATTTTGTGTGTAAATGCAATCCAGGATATCATCCTGTGTCATGTATGTCGGTATATCGTATAACATCATTAATGGACGCCTTTTTCGCGGTTTCTCACAAGTAAAGTGTTGTTTTAATTGTGGGTTATTTATTAGTTTGTCTGAATCTTCTGGGGATGCTACTTCGACAATCAGTAGATTTTTTGTTGTTCTTACTGCATTTATCTTTATTTTATCTTTCTTTGGGTCTATACTTTTTTCGAAGTTTTCTTTTGCTTTCTTTATATCCTCTCCCTTTTTTGGTTTAACAAACAAGGTCGGGACAACTTTCTCCACATTCTGTTTAATTACCTCCTGCACTTTTTGTCTTACTGTAGGAGTTGCAGCAACCGCTGCGTATGTCTTTGTAGGCTTTTGCAGTTCTTTTCTAAGTCTTTCATTTTCGGCTTGTACTTCAGAGTACTTGCCTTCTAGCCGCGCATGGGCTAACGCCCATTGCGCGATAGTCTCCTTTAGTACTCTTACTTGCTCGGCATTTATCTTGCCGTGTTTTACACTTCGATCGAATAAACGAAGGAAGTGTGAATGTCGGTCAACGACCGACATGTCATCACCCGCATCATCATCGAAAATAGGAGCATCATGCTCCGAAGCGCCAGCATCACTCTCTTTGTCTTCCGCCATGATTATAAGAGAGTGAAAGAAAAAGAAGACCCGTCTGATAACCCCCGACCGGTTCCACGGGCATGAGGGGGGGCAAAGCAGCTTGTCCACCAGTCCTGCCCCAGGACCAAGGGCATTTATTCAGCTGCATAGGTTAAGGGCGCCGTTCCCAACGTCCTTGTCCTCCTCGCCAACCGCGTCTCCCGAGATTTCTCCCGTCCCTTCCCCGCCGAGTGCCCCCCGCACTCCGGGAAGGCGGATTCACCTTCCGCGCTTCACCTCTTACTAGGCCAGGTTCCCACCTGTTGGCCTAGGACCCGGTCCTACTCAGGTGCCGGGCCGGTCCCCCAGACTTTCAGAAGATCGCGCCCATCTAACCTAGCCGCTCGATGTCACCACCTCACGGTTTGACGGAACGTGCCTCAAGGCACGGCGAAAGGCCCTCGGCGGCTCGGGTCGCGATCCCTCCCAGGCAGGCACGGCTGACGGAAACCGGGCGCAGATGCACGGTAGGCGCTCCGGGGACTTTTAACGTCGTCCAGGACGTGAGGAACTGCGGCAGGAGGACTGCAGGGTTCCGGGATCGTCGTGAGACTTACCCTCATACCCTCGCCCAGCCACCGCGCTCAACTCAGGAGAGACAGTTGTTATGTCTCTCGTAACGCAGCTTCCCCTGCGCCATGCACCCTTTGCTTTCGCTTGGGTTGGGGGCATTTAACGTCCTGCCAGGACGGGAGTTTTACGTCCTACCTTGACACAACGACAACCCACACCTATCAACGCAGCCCGGAAGGTGTTAAAGGAGTCAGTCCGGGTCTTATATGTAGATAGGGACAGCGGGAATCTCGTTAATCCATTCATGCGCGTCACTAATTAGATGACGAGGCATTTGGCTACCTTAAGAGAGTCATAGTTACTCCCGCCGTTTACCCGCGCTTGCTTGAATTTCTTCACGTTGACATTCAGAGCACTGGGCAGAAATCACATTGCGTCAACACCCGCTAGGGCCATCGCAATGCTTTGTTTTAATTAGACAGTCGGATTCCCCCAGTCCGTGCCAGTTCTGAGTTGATCGTTGAATGGCGGCCGAAGAGAATCCGCGCACCCGCGCGCCCCCGGAGGAGCACGCTA
>NW_026048612.1:7500-10000 GCF_023864345.2 Schistocerca serialis cubense | reverse complement strand
GGCAAACGGACCGGACGAGCCGACCGATTGGTTTTGATCTAATAAAAGCGTCCCTTCCATCTCTGGTCGGGACTCTGTTTGCATGTATTAGCTCTAGAATTACCACAGTTATCCAAGTAACGTGGGTACGATCTAAGGAACCATAACTGATTTAATGAGCCATTCGCGGTTTCACCTTAATGCGGCTTGTACTGAGACATGCATGGCTTAATCTTTGAGACAAGCATATGACTACTGGCAGGATCAACCAGGGAGCTGCGTCAACTAGAGCTGAGCAGCCGGCCGCCCGGGAGTGTGTCCCGGGGGCCCGCGCGAACACGCAAGCGTCCGCTCAATTATTCTGCAAACAGGAGGAGGCTGCGCTCCCCTGCACCATACACCTCGAAACCCTCTCAGGTCCCGGCGGCGCGCAGCGCCGTCCTAAGTACTTGGTCGGGTTCGAGAGAGGCGCAATCGCCCGGAGTTTGGCGAGTAGACGCTTTAGGTGCGACCACCCGTGCTCCCAACTGAGCTTGCCGCTGCCGACAGAGGCCCGGGAGCGTGCTGTCGTGGCATTGCCGGCGGGAGACAACACGCGCCACCTACGGTGACCGGCAGCTCCAACGCCAGCGCCACAGAAGGACAAAAGCCCCACTTGGGTGCCGAAGCGAACTCTCCCAGCACAGCGCACGCGCCAACACGTCCGCACAGCTGCGATACAAACCACCTGCGAGAACCGCAGAGGCGACCGAGCAGCAGACGGCGTCGCGGCGCCGAGCGCCGGGCGGCGGCGCATCCTCAGCGCACACAGTCCTCAATCGGACCAGCACACTGCAGATGTCCACCGCGCTTCGCACCGGGCCCGCGAGGACCTACTTTGGCCGCACGGCGCCGCGTGCAGGGTGCGCCGGCGCGCAGCTGCGCCGCCTGCCGCCTCCGTCGGCCGGCGCGCCTGCCAGTGGCCGCCCCCACCAGCCGGCTGTAGCGCGTGCGCCCACGCACCGCGCGGCCAGCACGCCGGGCGGCCCCCCCTCACCGGCCGGGGCCGGTCCCACCCAGCCACCGCCGCGTATCGCTTCACACCCACATGCCATTCACGTTCGTGGGCATGGTGGGTATCGCTGAAACAACCGGTTGGTAGCTCAACCGATCGTCGCCATCACTGATTCACCTCTAGCGAGAACAACCGCACCACAACGGTTTACCAGTTGTTCATTTGCGTAACGTCACCAGCAAACGTAGGCGTCCATCGCCATTTGCAAATTCAACGATTGTTGCATGCCTGTGTCAGGTGTCACGACACACTATGTCTGCCCACATACACGCAACAACATGTGCACGCTTCGCAAACACGTGGAAGGTGGCCCCCGTACGTATGCGATGTCCATTGCGCAAACGACTGTCAACCGGCCTCTGTCGCATGTCGCAGATGTGGAACGCAGTGCACCATGCTATCACGGTGTGTGAGAAGAGACGACAACGTCTGACAACACGCGCCACTACATCAACAGACGGCTCATGCTGATCGCCATCCAGGGCATACCACACTGCACTCCAGCTCTTATAGGGAGACGACACGTAGCTGCGTGCACAACATTTGGACCGCATGGTTCGCCGTTGTTGGCGCAGTCGTTGTACGGTCACATGTACCACGATGTATCATTCAGTACATGAGGACCAATGTGCAGTACAGTGTGTGATTTGGAGGTACAACATCAGCGGACAGTTGACACAGGCCGTACCACAGCGTAGGCGCAGTGCTTCGCCATGCGAATGCCAATGAACAACTGCGAAGGGCATTGAGCATGTACGTCCTGCTGCCATCCACATTACAGTGTATCGCTGCAAGGTGTTTAACATGAAGCGATACACTGGGGACCGGGCAGTGCGAGTAGCAAACTATATTGCGGGGGTTGCAGTTAGGCAACACTACACTAATTTAACGCGTCGTATGACAATTACAGAGCAGGTTAAGGCCCAACGTGTGTTGGGTTAAGGCCCAACGTGTGTTGGGTTAAGGCCCAACGTGTGTTGGGTTAAGGCCCAACGTGTGTTGGGTTAAGGCCCAACGTGTGTTGGGTTAAGGCCCAACGTGTGTTGGGTTAAGGCCCAACGTGTGTTGGGTTAAGGCCCAACGTGTGTTGGGTTAAGGCCCAACGTGTGTTGGGTTACAGCACAATATGGGTTACGTTAAGGGGCAATGTGGGTTACGTTAAGGGGCAATGTGGGTTACGTTAAGGCGCAATATAGGTTACGTTAAGGCGCAATATAGGTTACGTTAAGGCGCAATATAGGTTACGTTAAGGCGCAATATAGGTTACGTTAAGGCGCAATATAGGTTACGTTAAGGCGCAATATAGGTTACGTTAAGGCGCAATATAGGTTACGTTAAGGCGCAATATAGGTTACGTTAAGGCGCAATATAGGTTACGTTAAGGCGCAATATAGGTTACGTTAAGGCGCAATATAGGTTACGTTAAGGCGCAATATAGGTTACGTTAAGGCGCAATATAGGTTACGT
>NW_026048612.1:0-2500 GCF_023864345.2 Schistocerca serialis cubense | reverse complement strand
TCTCCGACTATCTGGGCGTCGACCACGCGGGCGATGCCGTCTTTGACCGCCACCACGTCAGGCTTGCGGATGCCCTCAGGTGTTCGGAGGTGGGGCTCCACAGAGACATTGAAGCCCCTCTGCGCGAGTCCACGGGCGACATAACGCACTACAGCGTCATGGCGCTTGACCCGGGACCCGTGCGTCCTAAAGCAAGCCTGAAGTACGTGGTTGGCGGTCTCCACGGCCTGGCACCCCGCGCGGCATCTGGTGTCCGCCTCCCGCCCGCGACTGCGCCGTGCCTTCGTAGGGAAGGCGTTGATGCGGGCGCGGAGGGCGTCGATGTATTCACGCCCAGATAGCAGGCGACTGGTGTCGGCGACCCACTGATGTTGGCCACTGACGGCGGCAGAAGATGACAGTGCCGCACCGTCAATGGCGATGTGTAGGCGCGCCGCCCACATTTCCCCAACCTGCGTTGACGATTTGAGGAGGTGGCCCTCCCACATTAGGTGGCGCTCCAGCACCTCGATCTCACGCTGCACCTCATCCATGCCTGCACCGTCGCAGGCTGGCCCTATCTTCTTCAGCGCCAGGAGACGGGACCGACGGAGGGTCGGACCCATCCATCGGCAAGATGGAATGCCGAGGCCCCCCTGGGCAACAGGAGCGTGGAAGTATCCCAGGGGGGTGTCCGCCGGAAGGCGGAACCATCTCCTGACGGCGGCCCGGATGGTAACGTCGGCCGACTTCAATGCACCCACCCGGGTGCGGCTGAGGGCCAGCCCGTGGTACAGGCCAGGGAGAAGTACGTTGGTGAGAGCGTGGAGGCGCTGTTGCGGCTTCAGCGGAGCTCGGGAGATGACGTCAAGCTGCTCCACCAGGTGGCTACGTGGATTGAAGACACAGCGACCCGCCGTGGAAAATTGCAGCCCCAGGTACCGGAAGGTTTCACCCACACGCAGGGCAGGCATGGTGGTATTGCCTGCTGTGAAGGTGACATTGCTGTCCACCTTCACCTTCTTCTCGCGCCCTGACGCGACCAAGGCGAGGGTGAAACACTTCCGGGCGTTGATCTGCAGCCCCAGGTGGGCGAGGGCTGCGGTAGCTGCGTCGATGAGGGACTGCAAGCCCCTCGGGGTCGCTGCAAACAGCAAGACGTCATCTGCAAAGGCCGCAGCGTTGACTCTGCGACCGAGGATCCGAGCTCCGATGTGGGAGGGCAGTTGGCCTAAAACGTAGTCCACCGCAAAGTTGAACAGGAGGGGGGAGAGGGGATCGCCCTGGCGAACGCCCCGTGCTGGCTGCACAGACACGCCCACGCCGGCGCCGTCCGCTATCACTGTCGTGCTGCCCTCGTAGCACCGCTCGACATACTCGACAAAGCAATCCGGTAGGCCATGCGCCTTCAGCACGGGGCGAAGGGCAGCATGATCTACCGAATCGAATGCCTTAGATACGTCGATCGATGCCACAAAGACAGAGCGGCAGGAGCGAACTGCGTCGGTGAGAGCAGTGTCCAAGATGAAGGTATTTTCCAACATCCCATCCCGAGGGATGAATGCCCGCTGACGTTCGTCCACAGCACATGCGCGCATCAGGCGTGACGCGAGAACCTTGTGAAAGGTCCGCGCCAACACCGAGCAGACCGTAATGGGGCGAAAGTCAGCGGGGGATGTTGGTGCAGCCGTTTTCGGGAGAAGGGACGTCCGCGCGCGAAGCAGGCGTTCCGGAAGGGCGCGGGCCAGAAGGAAGAGATTCATCACTTTCACCAGGACTTCGTGCGGCAGGCGCCGCAACTCCGCTGGGGTAAGGCCGTCCGGCCCGGCTGCTGATCCCCTGGGCGGCAACGCGGCGGCGACCTCCTCGTGTGTGACCGGCCCCCATATGCACTCGAGAGCGACAGGCTCTGAGTGCGGGAGGAGGCGGTCACGAATGAAGCCCGCGGTGGAGACGGGCTTCTTGGTGAAGAGGTCCGCCCAGAAGTCCAGCAGACCAGGGATGGCAGGTGGCGGCTGGAGCAGGGTGCCATCCAAGAGGCCGCGCACGCAACGTGCACGCGACCGTCGGAAGGCATCCTGCGTTCTGGCGTACTCCCAGCGGCGCCGCTTGCGCTTCTGCGTCGGCGGCGCGGCAGGCGGCCGCTTCGATGGTTGGCGCGGCCGCTGTGTCCTGGTGATCGATCTCTCCCCTCTGGACCCGACCGACGCAAGGGCATCCGGGAGCATGCCCAGGATGACATCGGGCGGCGTGCCCCGCCCCAGACCTATGACACGATCCAGGGCAGAGAAACGCTGGGCGGAAGCGGGTAGCCCCGCCAGATGCTCCCAGATGGCGGCGTCAGTCGGCCCCTCCGGCGGCGGCCCGGTGGTGTCGGCCGCGAAGTCCTCGGCTGCGTCGACGGGCGGCGCAGCGGCCTCGCCCGCGTCAGGCAGCGGGCTCACTGCTCCCCGGCGGGACGCCGGCTCTTCCCCCCGACCGATCTCAAGCGCCTCCATGAATTGGCGGACAAGCTGCTTGA
>NW_026048611.1:0-29643 GCF_023864345.2 Schistocerca serialis cubense | reverse complement strand
GATTCAGCACGAAATGCCAGAGGAGAGGGAGTAAATCTGACACTTATCGAGCAAATCCGGTGTGGTCTAGTGGCTAGGATACCTGGCTTTCACCCAGGAGGCCAGGGTTCGATTCCCGGTACCGGAAGCGAAGTTTTTGCGCACACGACCCTCCATGTTTTGGCCCTCCAACCTCGTTTGTCGCCCTCCTTCCGGAGCTTCAACCGAGCGTAATCGGGGAAAAAAGGCACGAGATGCAATTACTGTCAGCACCGGGATAAAGGGAGAAGAGGCACTGGTCCGCTGTTGGGCTGCTACCAGCGTCAGTGGCAAGTCGGTGAAGTCGCCAGTTGCGCCAGAAGCCAGCAATTACGCGTTCCAGTTATTCACATTGCCTGCAGCTGCTCCATCCCCCAACAAGTGTGAGCCCGGATAGCTCAGTCGGTAGAGCATTAGGCTTTTAACCTAAGGGTCCAGGGTTCGAGTCCCTGTCCGGGCGAAGATTTTAACGCTTCCGTAATGGCTCGTCTCGTAGCGCTGGTAGCCCTGCCGTAATCAGTGCACGGAGTTCGTTTCCTGTCAACATACTGCGCAGAACGGTTTGAGTTTTCACGATTCGAGGGAACTTTTTGGCTGCGAGCAGTCGTGGCCGAGTGGTTAAGGCGTCTGACTAGAAATCAGATTCCCTCTGGGAGCGTAGGTTCGAGTCCTACCGACTGCGTCTCTTTTTTTATTTTTTTTGTTTAAGAAGAAGGAGCAGAAAATTTCGCAGTTTGCCTGTCGTTTTGGTACTTCGCTACACCTCACCTCTCACAGCCGTTTATATCGCCTGTCCTCTTGATAAGGGCGAATTCCAAGCGTCAGCTTTCGCGTCAGCCGAGCAAAGTCGGGACAAGTCGGGACATACTACAGGATGGCCTGCGTGGAGCAACGACGGAAAGAACGTTAATTTAACAGCACGTGGCTCACATACTCATACGTAAAAATTTGCGCCCGTTGCGGTGGCCGGGAATCGAACCCGGATCAACTGCTTGGAAGGCAACTATGCTCACCATTACACCACCACCGCACAGCCGCTGCCCGTGACGCCGCGCTGTGTCGGCTTCCCGCCCGCCGGCAGCGGCCCACGGTGATAGTAGCTGTAGGCGCTTTACGAGGTAGGAGGGTGCATCCACACGCGTTCGGGCAGCGCCTCCACGCACGCTGCGTCTTTGGGCAAGACTCGTCGCCGCGGCCGCAAGGTTACTCACACGATAGTGATGAGCGGTCGCTTTAAGGCAGTGTAGTGGGGGACTCCGCGTGTGTAGCACTTTTTTCGGTTGTATCCGGCGTCGTTGGGTGGCAATCCCACTTTCCCTGCAGACAGCTACTCTGGAATATGCTCGGGAAGCACGGTCGACCGCCCCCAACAAATGCAACTAAAAAAATGAGAACAACAACAAAAAAAGCGGCAGGTTGTTCGCCTACCACGCGGGCGGCCCGGGTTCGATTCCCGGCCGATGCATCGTTTTGCTGTTCTCGCTATAATGCTGCCGCGCCGATTGCTCGTTTGAGCTGCGTCAGCCTCAGAAATGTATAGCAGGATTCGCTGTGAGAAGAACCAAACACGCAGCACGCAAGAGACCGTACTTGGACGGACGCGTGCTATTTCTGAACTCTAGCGTCAGCCTGGCCCTACAGGCCGCTGTGTTCAGGTGCCGCAAGGGCGATGTACTGTAACCTCAGGCAGTGCTGCTTTCCGTTGGAAAAGCCGCGGCAGCAGTTTAATCTAGCAATTCGGGAAAGCACGTGTAGCAACACAACAGATTCTTGAGAAAGCGCAAACTGTCTATCTCTAATATGCGAGGCTTACCAAGTTTCCTGGGACGTTGGTTGCAGACGTGCCTCGGTAGCGCAGTGGGCAGCGCGTAAGTCTCATAATCTTAAGGTCGTGAGTTCGATCCTCACCCGGGGCATATAATTTGCTGTACATCATGGCTGAATTAACGGCGTTGCTGTTGCTAGGGAACGAACTGAATTGTCGTTTGTTATCCACAAGGAGTCCACGCCTCAGCGTCAAAATGTTTACATCCAGCTATGGCAAGGTACAGCTTTGACCTTTCTCCTCCCCTGTTATGAGTAAAATATGATGCAAACAGCAATGAATAGTCAGTTTCGAGCTGTGCGCCATGCCAGTCTGTAGGCGCAAATATGCTCGCAAACAGAGAACACCACTGAGTCCGGATTCAGCACGAAATGCCAGAGGAGAGGGAGTAAATCTGACACTTATCGAGCAAATCCGGTGTGGTCTAGTGGCTAGGATACCTGGCTTTCACCCAGGAGGCCAGGGTTCGATTCCCGGTACCGGAAGCGAAGTTTTTGCGCACACGACCCTCCATGTTTTGGCCCTCCAACCCTCGTTTGTCGCCCTCCTTCCGGAGCTTCAACCGAGCGTAATCGGGGAAAAAAGGCACGAGATGCAATTACTGTCAGCACCGGGATAAAGGGAGAAGAGGCACTGGTCCGCTGTTGGGCTGCTACCAGCGTCAGTGGCAAGTCGGTGAAGTCGCCAGTTGCGCCAGAAGCCAGCAATTACGCGTTCCAGTTATTCACATTGCCTGCAGCTGCTCCATCCCCCAACAAGTGTGAGCCCGGATAGCTCAGTCGGTAGAGCATTAGGCTTTTAACCTAAGGGTCCAGGGTTCGAGTCCCTGTCCGGGCGAAGATTTTAACGCTTCCGTAATGGCTCGTCTCGTAGCGCTGGTAGCCCTGCCGTAATCAGTGCACGGAGTTCGTTTCCTGTCAACATACTGCGCAGAACGGTTTGAGTTTTCACGATTCGAGGGAACTTTTTGGCTGCGAGCAGTCGTGGCCGAGTGGTTAAGGCGTCTGACTAGAAATCAGATTCCCTCTGGGAGCGTAGGTTCGAGTCCTACCGACTGCGTCTCTTTTTTTTATTTTTTTGTTTAAGAAGAAGGAGCAGAAAATTTCGCAGTTTGCCTGTCGTTTTGGTACTTCGCTACACCTCACCTCTCACAGCCGTTTATATCGCCTGTCCTCTTGATAAGGGCGAATTCCAAGCGTCAGCTTTCGCGTCAGCCGAGCAAAGTCGGGACAAGTCGGGACATACTACAGGATGGCCTGCGTGGAGCAACGACGGAAAGAAAACGTTAATTTAACAGCACGTGGCTCACATACTCATACGTAAAAATTTGCGCCCGTTGCGGTGGCCGGGAATCGAACCCGGATCAACTGCTTGGAAGGCAACTATGCTCACCATTACACCACCACCGCACAGCCGCTGCCCGTGACGCCGCGCTGTGTCGGCTTCCCGCCCGCCGGCAGCGGCCCACGGTGATAGTAGCTGTAGGCGCTTTACGAGGTAGGAGGGTGCATCCACACGCGTTCGGGCAGCGCCTCCACGCACGCTGCGTCTTTGGGCAAGACTCGTCGCCGCGGCCGCAAGGTTACTCACACGATAGTGATGAGCGGTCGCTTTAAGGCAGTGTAGTGGGGGACTCCGCGTGTGTAGCACTTTTTTCGGTTGTATCCGGCGTCGTTGGGTGGCAATCCCACTTTCCCTGCAGACAGCTACTCTGGAATATGCTCGGGAAGCACGGTCGACCGCCCCCAACAAATGCAACTAAAAAAATGAGAACAACAACAAAAAAAGCGGCAGGTTGTTCGCCTACCACGCGGGCGGCCCGGGTTCGATTCCCGGCCGATGCATCGTTTTGCTGTTCTCGCTATAATGCTGCCGCGCCGATTGCTCGTTTGAGCTGCGTCAGCCTCAGAAATGTATAGCAGGATTCGCTGTGAGAAGAACCAAACACGCAGCACGCAAGAGACCGTACTTGGACGGACGCGTGCTATTTCTGAACTCTAGCGTCAGCCTGGCCCTACAGGCCGCTGTGTTCAGGTGCCGCAAGGGCGATGTACTGTAACCTCAGGCAGTGCTGCTTTCCGTTGGAAAAGCCGCGGCAGCAGTTTAATCTAGCAATTCGGGAAAGCACGTGTAGCAACACAACAGATTCTTGAGAAAGCGCAAACTGTCTATCTCTAATATGCGAGGCTTACCAAGTTTCCTGGGACGTTGGTTGCAGACGTGCCTCGGTAGCGCAGTGGGCAGCGCGTAAGTCTCATAATCTTAAGGTCGTGAGTTCGATCCTCACCCGGGGCATATAATTTGCTGTACATCATGGCTGAATTAACGGCGTTGCTGTTGCTAGGGAACGAACTGAATTGTCGTTTGTTATCCACAAGGAGTCCACGCCTCAGCGTCAAAATGTTTACATCCAGCTATGGCAAGGTACAGCTTTGACCTTTCTCCTCCCCTGTTATGAGTAAAATATGATGCAAACAGCAATGAATAGTCAGTTTCGAGCTGTGCGCCATGCCAGTCTGTAGGCGCAAATATGCTCGCAAACAGAGAACACCACTGAGTCCGGATTCAGCACGAAATGCCAGAGGAGAGGGAGTAAATCTGACACTTATCGAGCAAATCCGGTGTGGTCTAGTGGCTAGGATACCTGGCTTTCACCCAGGAGGCCAGGGTTCGATTCCCGGTACCGGAAGCGAAGTTTTTGCGCACACGACCCTCCATGTTTTGGCCCTCCAACCCTCGTTTGTCGCCCTCCTTCCGGAGCTTCAACCGAGCGTAATCGGGGAAAAAAGGCACGAGATGCAATTACTGTCAGCACCGGGATAAAGGGAGAAGAGGCACTGGTCCGCTGTTGGGCTGCTACCAGCGTCAGTGGCAAGTCGGTGAAGTCGCCAGTTGCGCCAGAAGCCAGCAATTACGCGTTCCAGTTATTCACATTGCCTGCAGCTGCTCCATCCCCCAACAAGTGTGAGCCCGGATAGCTCAGTCGGTAGAGCATTAGGCTTTTAACCTAAGGGTCCAGGGTTCGAGTCCCTGTCCGGGCGAAGATTTTAACGCTTCCGTAATGGCTCGTCTCGTAGCGCTGGTAGCCCTGCCGTAATCAGTGCACGGAGTTCGTTTCCTGTCAACATACTGCGCAGAACGGTTTGAGTTTTCACGATTCGAGGGAACTTTTTGGCTGCGAGCAGTCGTGGCCGAGTGGTTAAGGCGTCTGACTAGAAATCAGATTCCCTCTGGGAGCGTAGGTTCGAGTCCTACCGACTGCGTCTCTTTTTTTTATTTTTTTGTTTAAGAAGAAGGAGCAGAAAATTTCGCAGTTTGCCTGTCGTTTTGGTACTTCGCTACACCTCACCTCTCACAGCCGTTTATATCGCCTGTCCTCTTGATAAGGGCGAATTCCAAGCGTCAGCTTTCGCGTCAGCCGAGCAAAGTCGGGACAAGTCGGGACATACTACAGGATGGCCTGCGTGGAGCAACGACGGAAAGAAAACGTTAATTTAACAGCACGTGGCTCACATACTCATACGTAAAAATTTGCGCCCGTTGCGGTGGCCGGGAATCGAACCCGGATCAACTGCTTGGAAGGCAACTATGCTCACCATTACACCACCACCGCACAGCCGCTGCCCGTGACGCCGCGCTGTGTCGGCTTCCCGCCCGCCGGCAGCGGCCCACGGTGATAGTAGCTGTAGGCGCTTTACGAGGTAGGAGGGTGCATCCACACGCGTTCGGGCAGCGCCTCCACGCACGCTGCGTCTTTGGGCAAGACTCGTCGCCGCGGCCGCAAGGTTACTCACACGATAGTGATGAGCGGTCGCTTTAAGGCAGTGTAGTGGGGGACTCCGCGTGTGTAGCACTTTTTTCGGTTGTATCCGGCGTCGTTGGGTGGCAATCCCACTTTCCCTGCAGACAGCTACTCTGGAATATGCTCGGGAAGCACGGTCGACCGCCCCCAACAAATGCAACTAAAAAAATGAGAACAACAACAAAAAAAGCGGCAGGTTGTTCGCCTACCACGCGGGCGGCCCGGGTTCGATTCCCGGCCGATGCATCGTTTTGCTGTTCTCGCTATAATGCTGCCGCGCCGATTGCTCGTTTGAGCTGCGTCAGCCTCAGAAATGTATAGCAGGATTCGCTGTGAGAAGAACCAAACACGCAGCACGCAAGAGACCGTACTTGGACGGACGCGTGCTATTTCTGAACTCTAGCGTCAGCCTGGCCCTACAGGCCGCTGTGTTCAGGTGCCGCAAGGGCGATGTACTGTAACCTCAGGCAGTGCTGCTTTCCGTTGGAAAAGCCGCGGCAGCAGTTTAATCTAGCAATTCGGGAAAGCACGTGTAGCAACACAACAGATTCTTGAGAAAGCGCAAACTGTCTATCTCTAATATGCGAGGCTTACCAAGTTTCCTGGGACGTTGGTTGCAGACGTGCCTCGGTAGCGCAGTGGGCAGCGCGTAAGTCTCATAATCTTAAGGTCGTGAGTTCGATCCTCACCCGGGGCATATAATTTGCTGTACATCATGGCTGAATTAACGGCGTTGCTGTTGCTAGGGAACGAACTGAATTGTCGTTTGTTATCCACAAGGAGTCCACGCCTCAGCGTCAAAATGTTTACATCCAGCTATGGCAAGGTACAGCTTTGACCTTTCTCCTCCCCTGTTATGAGTAAAATATGATGCAAACAGCAATGAATAGTCAGTTTCGAGCTGTGCGCCATGCCAGTCTGTAGGCGCAAATATGCTCGCAAACAGAGAACACCACTGAGTCCGGATTCAGCACGAAATGCCAGAGGAGAGGGAGTAAATCTGACACTTATCGAGCAAATCCGGTGTGGTCTAGTGGCTAGGATACCTGGCTTTCACCCAGGAGGCCAGGGTTCGATTCCCGGTACCGGAAGCGAAGTTTTTGCGCACACGACCCTCCATGTTTTGGCCCTCCAACCCTCGTTTGTCGCCCTCCTTCCGGAGCTTCAACCGAGCGTAATCGGGGAAAAAAGGCACGAGATGCAATTACTGTCAGCACCGGGATAAAGGGAGAAGAGGCACTGGTCCGCTGTTGGGCTGCTACCAGCGTCAGTGGCAAGTCGGTGAAGTCGCCAGTTGCGCCAGAAGCCAGCAATTACGCGTTCCAGTTATTCACATTGCCTGCAGCTGCTCCATCCCCCAACAAGTGTGAGCCCGGATAGCTCAGTCGGTAGAGCATTAGGCTTTTAACCTAAGGGTCCAGGGTTCGAGTCCCTGTCCGGGCGAAGATTTTAACGCTTCCGTAATGGCTCGTCTCGTAGCGCTGGTAGCCCTGCCGTAATCAGTGCACGGAGTTCGTTTCCTGTCAACATACTGCGCAGAACGGTTTGAGTTTTCACGATTCGAGGGAACTTTTTGGCTGCGAGCAGTCGTGGCCGAGTGGTTAAGGCGTCTGACTAGAAATCAGATTCCCTCTGGGAGCGTAGGTTCGAGTCCTACCGACTGCGTCTCTTTTTTTTATTTTTTTGTTTAAGAAGAAGGAGCAGAAAATTTCGCAGTTTGCCTGTCGTTTTGGTACTTCGCTACACCTCACCTCTCACAGCCGTTTATATCGCCTGTCCTCTTGATAAGGGCGAATTCCAAGCGTCAGCTTTCGCGTCAGCCGAGCAAAGTCGGGACAAGTCGGGACATACTACAGGATGGCCTGCGTGGAGCAACGACGGAAAGAAAACGTTAATTTAACAGCACGTGGCTCACATACTCATACGTAAAAATTTGCGCCCGTTGCGGTGGCCGGGAATCGAACCCGGATCAACTGCTTGGAAGGCAACTATGCTCACCATTACACCACCACCGCACAGCCGCTGCCCGTGACGCCGCGCTGTGTCGGCTTCCCGCCCGCCGGCAGCGGCCCACGGTGATAGTAGCTGTAGGCGCTTTACGAGGTAGGAGGGTGCATCCACACGCGTTCGGGCAGCGCCTCCACGCACGCTGCGTCTTTGGGCAAGACTCGTCGCCGCGGCCGCAAGGTTACTCACACGATAGTGATGAGCGGTCGCTTTAAGGCAGTGTAGTGGGGGACTCCGCGTGTGTAGCACTTTTTTCGGTTGTATCCGGCGTCGTTGGGTGGCAATCCCACTTTCCCTGCAGACAGCTACTCTGGAATATGCTCGGGAAGCACGGTCGACCGCCCCCAACAAATGCAACTAAAAAAATGAGAACAACAACAAAAAAAGCGGCAGGTTGTTCGCCTACCACGCGGGCGGCCCGGGTTCGATTCCCGGCCGATGCATCGTTTTGCTGTTCTCGCTATAATGCTGCCGCGCCGATTGCTCGTTTGAGCTGCGTCAGCCTCAGAAATGTATAGCAGGATTCGCTGTGAGAAGAACCAAACACGCAGCACGCAAGAGACCGTACTTGGACGGACGCGTGCTATTTCTGAACTCTAGCGTCAGCCTGGCCCTACAGGCCGCTGTGTTCAGGTGCCGCAAGGGCGATGTACTGTAACCTCAGGCAGTGCTGCTTTCCGTTGGAAAAGCCGCGGCAGCAGTTTAATCTAGCAATTCGGGAAAGCACGTGTAGCAACACAACAGATTCTTGAGAAAGCGCAAACTGTCTATCTCTAATATGCGAGGCTTACCAAGTTTCCTGGGACGTTGGTTGCAGACGTGCCTCGGTAGCGCAGTGGGCAGCGCGTAAGTCTCATAATCTTAAGGTCGTGAGTTCGATCCTCACCCGGGGCATATAATTTGCTGTACATCATGGCTGAATTAACGGCGTTGCTGTTGCTAGGGAACGAACTGAATTGTCGTTTGTTATCCACAAGGAGTCCACGCCTCAGCGTCAAAATGTTTACATCCAGCTATGGCAAGGTACAGCTTTGACCTTTCTCCTCCCCTGTTATGAGTAAAATATGATGCAAACAGCAATGAATAGTCAGTTTCGAGCTGTGCGCCATGCCAGTCTGTAGGCGCAAATATGCTCGCAAACAGAGAACACCACTGAGTCCGGATTCAGCACGAAATGCCAGAGGAGAGGGAGTAAATCTGACACTTATCGAGCAAATCCGGTGTGGTCTAGTGGCTAGGATACCTGGCTTTCACCCAGGAGGCCAGGGTTCGATTCCCGGTACCGGAAGCGAAGTTTTTGCGCACACGACCCTCCATGTTTTGGCCCTCCAACCCTCGTTTGTCGCCCTCCTTCCGGAGCTTCAACCGAGCGTAATCGGGGAAAAAAGGCACGAGATGCAATTACTGTCAGCACCGGGATAAAGGGAGAAGAGGCACTGGTCCGCTGTTGGGCTGCTACCAGCGTCAGTGGCAAGTCGGTGAAGTCGCCAGTTGCGCCAGAAGCCAGCAATTACGCGTTCCAGTTATTCACATTGCCTGCAGCTGCTCCATCCCCCAACAAGTGTGAGCCCGGATAGCTCAGTCGGTAGAGCATTAGGCTTTTAACCTAAGGGTCCAGGGTTCGAGTCCCTGTCCGGGCGAAGATTTTAACGCTTCCGTAATGGCTCGTCTCGTAGCGCTGGTAGCCCTGCCGTAATCAGTGCACGGAGTTCGTTTCCTGTCAACATACTGCGCAGAACGGTTTGAGTTTTCACGATTCGAGGGAACTTTTTGGCTGCGAGCAGTCGTGGCCGAGTGGTTAAGGCGTCTGACTAGAAATCAGATTCCCTCTGGGAGCGTAGGTTCGAGTCCTACCGACTGCGTCTCTTTTTTTTATTTTTTTGTTTAAGAAGAAGGAGCAGAAAATTTCGCAGTTTGCCTGTCGTTTTGGTACTTCGCTACACCTCACCTCTCACAGCCGTTTATATCGCCTGTCCTCTTGATAAGGGCGAATTCCAAGCGTCAGCTTTCGCGTCAGCCGAGCAAAGTCGGGACAAGTCGGGACATACTACAGGATGGCCTGCGTGGAGCAACGACGGAAAGAAAACGTTAATTTAACAGCACGTGGCTCACATACTCATACGTAAAAATTTGCGCCCGTTGCGGTGGCCGGGAATCGAACCCGGATCAACTGCTTGGAAGGCAACTATGCTCACCATTACACCACCACCGCACAGCCGCTGCCCGTGACGCCGCGCTGTGTCGGCTTCCCGCCCGCCGGCAGCGGCCCACGGTGATAGTAGCTGTAGGCGCTTTACGAGGTAGGAGGGTGCATCCACACGCGTTCGGGCAGCGCCTCCACGCACGCTGCGTCTTTGGGCAAGACTCGTCGCCGCGGCCGCAAGGTTACTCACACGATAGTGATGAGCGGTCGCTTTAAGGCAGTGTAGTGGGGGACTCCGCGTGTGTAGCACTTTTTTCGGTTGTATCCGGCGTCGTTGGGTGGCAATCCCACTTTCCCTGCAGACAGCTACTCTGGAATATGCTCGGGAAGCACGGTCGACCGCCCCCAACAAATGCAACTAAAAAAATGAGAACAACAACAAAAAAAGCGGCAGGTTGTTCGCCTACCACGCGGGCGGCCCGGGTTCGATTCCCGGCCGATGCATCGTTTTGCTGTTCTCGCTATAATGCTGCCGCGCCGATTGCTCGTTTGAGCTGCGTCAGCCTCAGAAATGTATAGCAGGATTCGCTGTGAGAAGAACCAAACACGCAGCACGCAAGAGACCGTACTTGGACGGACGCGTGCTATTTCTGAACTCTAGCGTCAGCCTGGCCCTACAGGCCGCTGTGTTCAGGTGCCGCAAGGGCGATGTACTGTAACCTCAGGCAGTGCTGCTTTCCGTTGGAAAAGCCGCGGCAGCAGTTTAATCTAGCAATTCGGGAAAGCACGTGTAGCAACACAACAGATTCTTGAGAAAGCGCAAACTGTCTATCTCTAATATGCGAGGCTTACCAAGTTTCCTGGGACGTTGGTTGCAGACGTGCCTCGGTAGCGCAGTGGGCAGCGCGTAAGTCTCATAATCTTAAGGTCGTGAGTTCGATCCTCACCCGGGGCATATAATTTGCTGTACATCATGGCTGAATTAACGGCGTTGCTGTTGCTAGGGAACGAACTGAATTGTCGTTTGTTATCCACAAGGAGTCCACGCCTCAGCGTCAAAATGTTTACATGCAGCTATGGCAAGGTACAGCTTTGACCTTTCTCCTCCCCTGTTATGAGTAAAATATGATGCAAACAGCAATGAATAGTCAGTTTCGAGCTGTGCGCCATGCCAGTCTGTAGGCGCAAATATGCTCGCAAACAGAGAACACCACTGAGTCCGGATTCAGCACGAAATGCCAGAGGAGAGGGAGTAAATCTGACACTTATCGAGCAAATCCGGTGTGGTCTAGTGGCTAGGATACCTGGCTTTCACCCAGGAGGCCAGGGTTCGATTCCCGGTACCGGAAGCGAAGTTTTTGCGCACACGACCCTCCATGTTTTGGCCCTCCAACCCTCGTTTGTCGCCCTCCTTCCGGAGCTTCAACCGAGCGTAATCGGGGAAAAAAGGCACGAGATGCAATTACTGTCAGCACCGGGATAAAGGGAGAAGAGGCACTGGTCCGCTGTTGGGCTGCTACCAGCGTCAGTGGCAAGTCGGTGAAGTCGCCAGTTGCGCCAGAAGCCAGCAATTACGCGTTCCAGTTATTCACATTGCCTGCAGCTGCTCCATCCCCCAACAAGTGTGAGCCCGGATAGCTCAGTCGGTAGAGCATTAGGCTTTTAACCTAAGGGTCCAGGGTTCGAGTCCCTGTCCGGGCGAAGATTTTAACGCTTCCGTAATGGCTCGTCTCGTAGCGCTGGTAGCCCTGCCGTAATCAGTGCACGGAGTTCGTTTCCTGTCAACATACTGCGCAGAACGGTTTGAGTTTTCACGATTCGAGGGAACTTTTTGGCTGCGAGCAGTCGTGGCCGAGTGGTTAAGGCGTCTGACTAGAAATCAGATTCCCTCTGGGAGCGTAGGTTCGAGTCCTACCGACTGCGTCTCTTTTTTTTATTTTTTTGTTTAAGAAGAAGGAGCAGAAAATTTCGCAGTTTGCCTGTCGTTTTGGTACTTCGCTACACCTCACCTCTCACAGCCGTTTATATCGCCTGTCCTCTTGATAAGGGCGAATTCCAAGCGTCAGCTTTCGCGTCAGCCGAGCAAAGTCGGGACAAGTCGGGACATACTACAGGATGGCCTGCGTGGAGCAACGACGGAAAGAAAACGTTAATTTAACAGCACGTGGCTCACATACTCATACGTAAAAATTTGCGCCCGTTGCGGTGGCCGGGAATCGAACCCGGATCAACTGCTTGGAAGGCAACTATGCTCACCATTACACCACCACCGCACAGCCGCTGCCCGTGACGCCGCGCTGTGTCGGCTTCCCGCCCGCCGGCAGCGGCCCACGGTGATAGTAGCTGTAGGCGCTTTACGAGGTAGGAGGGTGCATCCACACGCGTTCGGGCAGCGCCTCCACGCACGCTGCGTCTTTGGGCAAGACTCGTCGCCGCGGCCGCAAGGTTACTCACACGATAGTGATGAGCGGTCGCTTTAAGGCAGTGTAGTGGGGGACTCCGCGTGTGTAGCACTTTTTTCGGTTGTATCCGGCGTCGTTGGGTGGCAATCCCACTTTCCCTGCAGACAGCTACTCTGGAATATGCTCGGGAAGCACGGTCGACCGCCCCCAACAAATGCAACTAAAAAAATGAGAACAACAACAAAAAAAGCGGCAGGTTGTTCGCCTACCACGCGGGCGGCCCGGGTTCGATTCCCGGCCGATGCATCGTTTTGCTGTTCTCGCTATAATGCTGCCGCGCCGATTGCTCGTTTGAGCTGCGTCAGCCTCAGAAATGTATAGCAGGATTCGCTGTGAGAAGAACCAAACACGCAGCACGCAAGAGACCGTACTTGGACGGACGCGTGCTATTTCTGAACTCTAGCGTCAGCCTGGCCCTACAGGCCGCTGTGTTCAGGTGCCGCAAGGGCGATGTACTGTAACCTCAGGCAGTGCTGCTTTCCGTTGGAAAAGCCGCGGCAGCAGTTTAATCTAGCAATTCGGGAAAGCACGTGTAGCAACACAACAGATTCTTGAGAAAGCGCAAACTGTCTATCTCTAATATGCGAGGCTTACCAAGTTTCCTGGGACGTTGGTTGCAGACGTGCCTCGGTAGCGCAGTGGGCAGCGCGTAAGTCTCATAATCTTAAGGTCGTGAGTTCGATCCTCACCCGGGGCATATAATTTGCTGTACATCATGGCTGAATTAACGGCGTTGCTGTTGCTAGGGAACGAACTGAATTGTCGTTTGTTATCCACAAGGAGTCCACGCCTCAGCGTCAAAATGTTTACATGCAGCTATGGCAAGGTACAGCTTTGACCTTTCTCCTCCCCTGTTATGAGTAAAATATGATGCAAACAGCAATGAATAGTCAGTTTCGAGCTGTGCGCCATGCCAGTCTGTAGGCGCAAATATGCTCGCAAACAGAGAACACCACTGAGTCCGGATTCAGCACGAAATGCCAGAGGAGAGGGAGTAAATCTGACACTTATCGAGCAAATCCGATGTGGTCTAGTGGCTAGGATACCTGGCTTTCACCCAGGAGGCCAGGGTTCGATTCCCGGTACCGGAAGCGAAGTTTTTGCGCACACGACCCTCCATGTTTTGGCCCTCCAACCCTCGTTTGTCGCCCTCCTTCCGGAGCTTCAACCGAGCGTAATCGGGGAAAAAAGGCACGAGATGCAATTACTGTCAGCACCGGGATAAAGGGAGAAGAGGCACTGGTCCGCTGTTGGGCTGCTACCAGCGTCAGTGGCAAGTCGGTGAAGTCGCCAGTTGCGCCAGAAGCCAGCAATTACGCGTTCCAGTTATTCACATTGCCTGCAGCTGCTCCATCCCCCAACAAGTGTGAGCCCGGATAGCTCAGTCGGTAGAGCATTAGGCTTTTAACCTAAGGGTCCAGGGTTCGAGTCCCTGTCCGGGCGAAGATTTTAACGCTTCCGTAATGGCTCGTCTCGTAGCGCTGGTAGCCCTGCCGTAATCAGTGCACGGAGTTCGTTTCCTGTCAACATACTGCGCAGAACGGTTTGAGTTTTCACGATTCGAGGGAACTTTTTGGCTGCGAGCAGTCGTGGCCGAGTGGTTAAGGCGTCTGACTAGAAATCAGATTCCCTCTGGGAGCGTAGGTTCGAGTCCTACCGACTGCGTCTCTTTTTTTTATTTTTTTGTTTAAGAAGAAGGAGCAGAAAATTTCGCAGTTTGCCTGTCGTTTTGGTACTTCGCTACACCTCACCTCTCACAGCCGTTTATATCGCCTGTCCTCTTGATAAGGGCGAATTCCAAGCGTCAGCTTTCGCGTCAGCCGAGCAAAGTCGGGACAAGTCGGGACATACTACAGGATGGCCTGCGTGGAGCAACGACGGAAAGAAAACGTTAATTTAACAGCACGTGGCTCACATACTCATACGTAAAAATTTGCGCCCGTTGCGGTGGCCGGGAATCGAACCCGGATCAACTGCTTGGAAGGCAACTATGCTCACCATTACACCACCACCGCACAGCCGCTGCCCGTGACGCCGCGCTGTGTCGGCTTCCCGCCCGCCGGCAGCGGCCCACGGTGATAGTAGCTGTAGGCGCTTTACGAGGTAGGAGGGTGCATCCACACGCGTTCGGGCAGCGCCTCCACGCACGCTGCGTCTTTGGGCAAGACTCGTCGCCGCGGCCGCAAGGTTACTCACACGATAGTGATGAGCGGTCGCTTTAAGGCAGTGTAGTGGGGGACTCCGCGTGTGTAGCACTTTTTTCGGTTGTATCCGGCGTCGTTGGGTGGCAATCCCACTTTCCCTGCAGACAGCTACTCTGGAATATGCTCGGGAAGCACGGTCGACCGCCCCCAACAAATGCAACTAAAAAAATGAGAACAACAACAAAAAAAGCGGCAGGTTGTTCGCCTACCACGCGGGCGGCCCGGGTTCGATTCCCGGCCGATGCATCGTTTTGCTGTTCTCGCTATAATGCTGCCGCGCCGATTGCTCGTTTGAGCTGCGTCAGCCTCAGAAATGTATAGCAGGATTCGCTGTGAGAAGAACCAAACACGCAGCACGCAAGAGACCGTACTTGGACGGACGCGTGCTATTTCTGAACTCTAGCGTCAGCCTGGCCCTACAGGCCGCTGTGTTCAGGTGCCGCAAGGGCGATGTACTGTAACCTCAGGCAGTGCTGCTTTCCGTTGGAAAAGCCGCGGCAGCAGTTTAATCTAGCAATTCGGGAAAGCACGTGTAGCAACACAACAGATTCTTGAGAAAGCGCAAACTGTCTATCTCTAATATGCGAGGCTTACCAAGTTTCCTGGGACGTTGGTTGCAGACGTGCCTCGGTAGCGCAGTGGGCAGCGCGTAAGTCTCATAATCTTAAGGTCGTGAGTTCGATCCTCACCCGGGGCATATAATTTGCTGTACATCATGGCTGAATTAACGGCGTTGCTGTTGCTAGGGAACGAACTGAATTGTCGTTTGTTATCCACAAGGAGTCCACGCCTCAGCGTCAAAATGTTTACATCCAGCTATGGCAAGGTACAGCTTTGACCTTTCTCCTCCCCTGTTATGAGTAAAATATGATGCAAACAGCAATGAATAGTCAGTTTCGAGCTGTGCGCCATGCCAGTCTGTAGGCGCAAATATGCTCGCAAACAGAGAACACCACTGAGTCCGGATTCAGCACGAAATGCCAGAGGAGAGGGAGTAAATCTGACACTTATCGAGCAAATCCGGTGTGGTCTAGTGGCTAGGATACCTGGCTTTCACCCAGGAGGCCAGGGTTCGATTCCCGGTACCGGAAGCGAAGTTTTTGCGCACACGACCCTCCATGTTTTGGCCCTCCAACCCTCGTTTGTCGCCCTCCTTCCGGAGCTTCAACCGAGCGTAATCGGGGAAAAAAGGCACGAGATGCAATTACTGTCAGCACCGGGATAAAGGGAGAAGAGGCACTGGTCCGCTGTTGGGCTGCTACCAGCGTCAGTGGCAAGTCGGTGAAGTCGCCAGTTGCGCCAGAAGCCAGCAATTACGCGTTCCAGTTATTCACATTGCCTGCAGCTGCTCCATCCCCCAACAAGTGTGAGCCCGGATAGCTCAGTCGGTAGAGCATTAGGCTTTTAACCTAAGGGTCCAGGGTTCGAGTCCCTGTCCGGGCGAAGATTTTAACGCTTCCGTAATGGCTCGTCTCGTAGCGCTGGTAGCCCTGCCGTAATCAGTGCACGGAGTTCGTTTCCTGTCAACATACTGCGCAGAACGGTTTGAGTTTTCACGATTCGAGGGAACTTTTTGGCTGCGAGCAGTCGTGGCCGAGTGGTTAAGGCGTCTGACTAGAAATCAGATTCCCTCTGGGAGCGTAGGTTCGAGTCCTACCGACTGCGTCTCTTTTTTTTATTTTTTTGTTTAAGAAGAAGGAGCAGAAAATTTCGCAGTTTGCCTGTCGTTTTGGTACTTCGCTACACCTCACCTCTCACAGCCGTTTATATCGCCTGTCCTCTTGATAAGGGCGAATTCCAAGCGTCAGCTTTCGCGTCAGCCGAGCAAAGTCGGGACAAGTCGGGACATACTACAGGATGGCCTGCGTGGAGCAACGACGGAAAGAAAACGTTAATTTAACAGCACGTGGCTCACATACTCATACGTAAAAATTTGCGCCCGTTGCGGTGGCCGGGAATCGAACCCGGATCAACTGCTTGGAAGGCAACTATGCTCACCATTACACCACCACCGCACAGCCGCTGCCCGTGACGCCGCGCTGTGTCGGCTTCCCGCCCGCCGGCAGCGGCCCACGGTGATAGTAGCTGTAGGCGCTTTACGAGGTAGGAGGGTGCATCCACACGCGTTCGGGCAGCGCCTCCACGCACGCTGCGTCTTTGGGCAAGACTCGTCGCCGCGGCCGCAAGGTTACTCACACGATAGTGATGAGCGGTCGCTTTAAGGCAGTGTAGTGGGGGACTCCGCGTGTGTAGCACTTTTTTCGGTTGTATCCGGCGTCGTTGGGTGGCAATCCCACTTTCCCTGCAGACAGCTACTCTGGAATATGCTCGGGAAGCACGGTCGACCGCCCCCAACAAATGCAACTAAAAAAATGAGAACAACAACAAAAAAAGCGGCAGGTTGTTCGCCTACCACGCGGGCGGCCCGGGTTCGATTCCCGGCCGATGCATCGTTTTGCTGTTCTCGCTATAATGCTGCCGCGCCGATTGCTCGTTTGAGCTGCGTCAGCCTCAGAAATGTATAGCAGGATTCGCTGTGAGAAGAACCAAACACGCAGCACGCAAGAGACCGTACTTGGACGGACGCGTGCTATTTCTGAACTCTAGCGTCAGCCTGGCCCTACAGGCCGCTGTGTTCAGGTGCCGCAAGGGCGATGTACTGTAACCTCAGGCAGTGCTGCTTTCCGTTGGAAAAGCCGCGGCAGCAGTTTAATCTAGCAATTCGGGAAAGCACGTGTAGCAACACAACAGATTCTTGAGAAAGCGCAAACTGTCTATCTCTAATATGCGAGGCTTACCAAGTTTCCTGGGACGTTGGTTGCAGACGTGCCTCGGTAGCGCAGTGGGCAGCGCGTAAGTCTCATAATCTTAAGGTCGTGAGTTCGATCCTCACCCGGGGCATATAATTTGCTGTACATCATGGCTGAATTAACGGCGTTGCTGTTGCTAGGGAACGAACTGAATTGTCGTTTGTTATCCACAAGGAGTCCACGCCTCAGCGTCAAAATGTTTACATGCAGCTATGGCAAGGTACAGCTTTGACCTTTCTCCTCCCCTGTTATGAGTAAAATATGATGCAAACAGCAATGAATAGTCAGTTTCGAGCTGTGCGCCATGCCAGTCTGTAGGCGCAAATATGCTCGCAAACAGAGAACACCACTGAGTCCGGATTCAGCACGAAATGCCAGAGGAGAGGGAGTAAATCTGACACTTATCGAGCAAATCCGGTGTGGTCTAGTGGCTAGGATACCTGGCTTTCACCCAGGAGGCCAGGGTTCGATTCCCGGTACCGGAAGCGAAGTTTTTGCGCACACGACCCTCCATGTTTTGGCCCTCCAACCCTCGTTTGTCGCCCTCCTTCCGGAGCTTCAACCGAGCGTAATCGGGGAAAAAAGGCACGAGATGCAATTACTGTCAGCACCGGGATAAAGGGAGAAGAGGCACTGGTCCGCTGTTGGGCTGCTACCAGCGTCAGTGGCAAGTCGGTGAAGTCGCCAGTTGCGCCAGAAGCCAGCAATTACGCGTTCCAGTTATTCACATTGCCTGCAGCTGCTCCATCCCCCAACAAGTGTGAGCCCGGATAGCTCAGTCGGTAGAGCATTAGGCTTTTAACCTAAGGGTCCAGGGTTCGAGTCCCTGTCCGGGCGAAGATTTTAACGCTTCCGTAATGGCTCGTCTCGTAGCGCTGGTAGCCCTGCCGTAATCAGTGCACGGAGTTCGTTTCCTGTCAACATACTGCGCAGAACGGTTTGAGTTTTCACGATTCGAGGGAACTTTTTGGCTGCGAGCAGTCGTGGCCGAGTGGTTAAGGCGTCTGACTAGAAATCAGATTCCCTCTGGGAGCGTAGGTTCGAGTCCTACCGACTGCGTCTCTTTTTTTTATTTTTTTGTTTAAGAAGAAGGAGCAGAAAATTTCGCAGTTTGCCTGTCGTTTTGGTACTTCGCTACACCTCACCTCTCACAGCCGTTTATATCGCCTGTCCTCTTGATAAGGGCGAATTCCAAGCGTCAGCTTTCGCGTCAGCCGAGCAAAGTCGGGACAAGTCGGGACATACTACAGGATGGCCTGCGTGGAGCAACGACGGAAAGAAAACGTTAATTTAACAGCACGTGGCTCACATACTCATACGTAAAAATTTGCGCCCGTTGCGGTGGCCGGGAATCGAACCCGGATCAACTGCTTGGAAGGCAACTATGCTCACCATTACACCACCACCGCACAGCCGCTGCCCGTGACGCCGCGCTGTGTCGGCTTCCCGCCCGCCGGCAGCGGCCCACGGTGATAGTAGCTGTAGGCGCTTTACGAGGTAGGAGGGTGCATCCACACGCGTTCGGGCAGCGCCTCCACGCACGCTGCGTCTTTGGGCAAGACTCGTCGCCGCGGCCGCAAGGTTACTCACACGATAGTGATGAGCGGTCGCTTTAAGGCAGTGTAGTGGGGGACTCCGCGTGTGTAGCACTTTTTTCGGTTGTATCCGGCGTCGTTGGGTGGCAATCCCACTTTCCCTGCAGACAGCTACTCTGGAATATGCTCGGGAAGCACGGTCGACCGCCCCCAACAAATGCAACTAAAAAAATGAGAACAACAACAAAAAAAGCGGCAGGTTGTTCGCCTACCACGCGGGCGGCCCGGGTTCGATTCCCGGCCGATGCATCGTTTTGCTGTTCTCGCTATAATGCTGCCGCGCCGATTGCTCGTTTGAGCTGCGTCAGCCTCAGAAATGTATAGCAGGATTCGCTGTGAGAAGAACCAAACACGCAGCACGCAAGAGACCGTACTTGGACGGACGCGTGCTATTTCTGAACTCTAGCGTCAGCCTGGCCCTACAGGCCGCTGTGTTCAGGTGCCGCAAGGGCGATGTACTGTAACCTCAGGCAGTGCTGCTTTCCGTTGGAAAAGCCGCGGCAGCAGTTTAATCTAGCAATTCGGGAAAGCACGTGTAGCAACACAACAGATTCTTGAGAAAGCGCAAACTGTCTATCTCTAATATGCGAGGCTTACCAAGTTTCCTGGGACGTTGGTTGCAGACGTGCCTCGGTAGCGCAGTGGGCAGCGCGTAAGTCTCATAATCTTAAGGTCGTGAGTTCGATCCTCACCCGGGGCATATAATTTGCTGTACATCATGGCTGAATTAACGGCGTTGCTGTTGCTAGGGAACGAACTGAATTGTCGTTTGTTATCCACAAGGAGTCCACGCCTCAGCGTCAAAATGTTTACATGCAGCTATGGCAAGGTACAGCTTTGACCTTTCTCCTCCCCTGTTATGAGTAAAATATGATGCAAACAGCAATGAATAGTCAGTTTCGAGCTGTGCGCCATGCCAGTCTGTAGGCGCAAATATGCTCGCAAACAGAGAACACCACTGAGTCCGGATTCAGCACGAAATGCCAGAGGAGAGGGAGTAAATCTGACACTTATCGAGCAAATCCGGTGTGGTCTAGTGGCTAGGATACCTGGCTTTCACCCAGGAGGCCAGGGTTCGATTCCCGGTACCGGAAGCGAAGTTTTTGCGCACACGACCCTCCATGTTTTGGCCCTCCAACCCTCGTTTGTCGCCCTCCTTCCGGAGCTTCAACCGAGCGTAATCGGGGAAAAAAGGCACGAGATGCAATTACTGTCAGCACCGGGATAAAGGGAGAAGAGGCACTGGTCCGCTGTTGGGCTGCTACCAGCGTCAGTGGCAAGTCGGTGAAGTCGCCAGTTGCGCCAGAAGCCAGCAATTACGCGTTCCAGTTATTCACATTGCCTGCAGCTGCTCCATCCCCCAACAAGTGTGAGCCCGGATAGCTCAGTCGGTAGAGCATTAGGCTTTTAACCTAAGGGTCCAGGGTTCGAGTCCCTGTCCGGGCGAAGATTTTAACGCTTCCGTAATGGCTCGTCTCGTAGCGCTGGTAGCCCTGCCGTAATCAGTGCACGGAGTTCGTTTCCTGTCAACATACTGCGCAGAACGGTTTGAGTTTTCACGATTCGAGGGAACTTTTTGGCTGCGAGCAGTCGTGGCCGAGTGGTTAAGGCGTCTGACTAGAAATCAGATTCCCTCTGGGAGCGTAGGTTCGAGTCCTACCGACTGCGTCTCTTTTTTTTATTTTTTTGTTTAAGAAGAAGGAGCAGAAAATTTCGCAGTTTGCCTGTCGTTTTGGTACTTCGCTACACCTCACCTCTCACAGCCGTTTATATCGCCTGTCCTCTTGATAAGGGCGAATTCCAAGCGTCAGCTTTCGCGTCAGCCGAGCAAAGTCGGGACAAGTCGGGACATACTACAGGATGGCCTGCGTGGAGCAACGACGGAAAGAAAACGTTAATTTAACAGCACGTGGCTCACATACTCATACGTAAAAATTTGCGCCCGTTGCGGTGGCCGGGAATCGAACCCGGATCAACTGCTTGGAAGGCAACTATGCTCACCATTACACCACCACCGCACAGCCGCTGCCCGTGACGCCGCGCTGTGTCGGCTTCCCGCCCGCCGGCAGCGGCCCACGGTGATAGTAGCTGTAGGCGCTTTACGAGGTAGGAGGGTGCATCCACACGCGTTCGGGCAGCGCCTCCACGCACGCTGCGTCTTTGGGCAAGACTCGTCGCCGCGGCCGCAAGGTTACTCACACGATAGTGATGAGCGGTCGCTTTAAGGCAGTGTAGTGGGGGACTCCGCGTGTGTAGCACTTTTTTCGGTTGTATCCGGCGTCGTTGGGTGGCAATCCCACTTTCCCTGCAGACAGCTACTCTGGAATATGCTCGGGAAGCACGGTCGACCGCCCCCAACAAATGCAACTAAAAAAATGAGAACAACAACAAAAAAAGCGGCAGGTTGTTCGCCTACCACGCGGGCGGCCCGGGTTCGATTCCCGGCCGATGCATCGTTTTGCTGTTCTCGCTATAATGCTGCCGCGCCGATTGCTCGTTTGAGCTGCGTCAGCCTCAGAAATGTATAGCAGGATTCGCTGTGAGAAGAACCAAACACGCAGCACGCAAGAGACCGTACTTGGACGGACGCGTGCTATTTCTGAACTCTAGCGTCAGCCTGGCCCTACAGGCCGCTGTGTTCAGGTGCCGCAAGGGCGATGTACTGTAACCTCAGGCAGTGCTGCTTTCCGTTGGAAAAGCCGCGGCAGCAGTTTAATCTAGCAATTCGGGAAAGCACGTGTAGCAACACAACAGATTCTTGAGAAAGCGCAAACTGTCTATCTCTAATATGCGAGGCTTACCAAGTTTCCTGGGACGTTGGTTGCAGACGTGCCTCGGTAGCGCAGTGGGCAGCGCGTAAGTCTCATAATCTTAAGGTCGTGAGTTCGATCCTCACCCGGGGCATATAATTTGCTGTACATCATGGCTGAATTAACGGCGTTGCTGTTGCTAGGGAACGAACTGAATTGTCGTTTGTTATCCACAAGGAGTCCACGCCTCAGCGTCAAAATGTTTACATCCAGCTATGGCAAGGTACAGCTTTGACCTTTCTCCTCCCCTGTTATGAGTAAAATATGATGCAAACAGCAATGAATAGTCAGTTTCGAGCTGTGCGCCATGCCAGTCTGTAGGCGCAAATATGCTCGCAAACAGAGAACACCACTGAGTCCGGATTCAGCACGAAATGCCAGAGGAGAGGGAGTAAATCTGACACTTATCGAGCAAATCCGGTGTGGTCTAGTGGCTAGGATACCTGGCTTTCACCCAGGAGGCCAGGGTTCGATTCCCGGTACCGGAAGCGAAGTTTTTGCGCACACGACCCTCCATGTTTTGGCCCTCCAACCCTCGTTTGTCGCCCTCCTTCCGGAGCTTCAACCGAGCGTAATCGGGGAAAAAAGGCACGAGATGCAATTACTGTCAGCACCGGGATAAAGGGAGAAGAGGCACTGGTCCGCTGTTGGGCTGCTACCAGCGTCAGTGGCAAGTCGGTGAAGTCGCCAGTTGCGCCAGAAGCCAGCAATTACGCGTTCCAGTTATTCACATTGCCTGCAGCTGCTCCATCCCCCAACAAGTGTGAGCCCGGATAGCTCAGTCGGTAGAGCATTAGGCTTTTAACCTAAGGGTCCAGGGTTCGAGTCCCTGTCCGGGCGAAGATTTTAACGCTTCCGTAATGGCTCGTCTCGTAGCGCTGGTAGCCCTGCCGTAATCAGTGCACGGAGTTCGTTTCCTGTCAACATACTGCGCAGAACGGTTTGAGTTTTCACGATTCGAGGGAACTTTTTGGCTGCGAGCAGTCGTGGCCGAGTGGTTAAGGCGTCTGACTAGAAATCAGATTCCCTCTGGGAGCGTAGGTTCGAGTCCTACCGACTGCGTCTCTTTTTTTTATTTTTTTGTTTAAGAAGAAGGAGCAGAAAATTTCGCAGTTTGCCTGTCGTTTTGGTACTTCGCTACACCTCACCTCTCACAGCCGTTTATATCGCCTGTCCTCTTGATAAGGGCGAATTCCAAGCGTCAGCTTTCGCGTCAGCCGAGCAAAGTCGGGACAAGTCGGGACATACTACAGGATGGCCTGCGTGGAGCAACGACGGAAAGAAAACGTTAATTTAACAGCACGTGGCTCACATACTCATACGTAAAAATTTGCGCCCGTTGCGGTGGCCGGGAATCGAACCCGGATCAACTGCTTGGAAGGCAACTATGCTCACCATTACACCACCACCGCACAGCCGCTGCCCGTGACGCCGCGCTGTGTCGGCTTCCCGCCCGCCGGCAGCGGCCCACGGTGATAGTAGCTGTAGGCGCTTTACGAGGTAGGAGGGTGCATCCACACGCGTTCGGGCAGCGCCTCCACGCACGCTGCGTCTTTGGGCAAGACTCGTCGCCGCGGCCGCAAGGTTACTCACACGATAGTGATGAGCGGTCGCTTTAAGGCAGTGTAGTGGGGGACTCCGCGTGTGTAGCACTTTTTTCGGTTGTATCCGGCGTCGTTGGGTGGCAATCCCACTTTCCCTGCAGACAGCTACTCTGGAATATGCTCGGGAAGCACGGTCGACCGCCCCCAACAAATGCAACTAAAAAAATGAGAACAACAACAAAAAAAGCGGCAGGTTGTTCGCCTACCACGCGGGCGGCCCGGGTTCGATTCCCGGCCGATGCATCGTTTTGCTGTTCTCGCTATAATGCTGCCGCGCCGATTGCTCGTTTGAGCTGCGTCAGCCTCAGAAATGTATAGCAGGATTCGCTGTGAGAAGAACCAAACACGCAGCACGCAAGAGACCGTACTTGGACGGACGCGTGCTATTTCTGAACTCTAGCGTCAGCCTGGCCCTACAGGCCGCTGTGTTCAGGTGCCGCAAGGGCGATGTACTGTAACCTCAGGCAGTGCTGCTTTCCGTTGGAAAAGCCGCGGCAGCAGTTTAATCTAGCAATTCGGGAAAGCACGTGTAGCAACACAACAGATTCTTGAGAAAGCGCAAACTGTCTATCTCTAATATGCGAGGCTTACCAAGTTTCCTGGGACGTTGGTTGCAGACGTGCCTCGGTAGCGCAGTGGGCAGCGCGTAAGTCTCATAATCTTAAGGTCGTGAGTTCGATCCTCACCCGGGGCATATAATTTGCTGTACATCATGGCTGAATTAACGGCGTTGCTGTTGCTAGGGAACGAACTGAATTGTCGTTTGTTATCCACAAGGAGTCCACGCCTCAGCGTCAAAATGTTTACATGCAGCTATGGCAAGGTACAGCTTTGACCTTTCTCCTCCCCTGTTATGAGTAAAATATGATGCAAACAGCAATGAATAGTCAGTTTCGAGCTGTGCGCCATGCCAGTCTGTAGGCGCAAATATGCTCGCAAACAGAGAACACCACTGAGTCCGGATTCAGCACGAAATGCCAGAGGAGAGGGAGTAAATCTGACACTTATCGAGCAAATCCGGTGTGGTCTAGTGGCTAGGATACCTGGCTTTCACCCAGGAGGCCAGGGTTCGATTCCCGGTACCGGAAGCGAAGTTTTTGCGCACACGACCCTCCATGTTTTGGCCCTCCAACCCTCGTTTGTCGCCCTCCTTCCGGAGCTTCAACCGAGCGTAATCGGGGAAAAAAGGCACGAGATGCAATTACTGTCAGCACCGGGATAAAGGGAGAAGAGGCACTGGTCCGCTGTTGGGCTGCTACCAGCGTCAGTGGCAAGTCGGTGAAGTCGCCAGTTGCGCCAGAAGCCAGCAATTACGCGTTCCAGTTATTCACATTGCCTGCAGCTGCTCCATCCCCCAACAAGTGTGAGCCCGGATAGCTCAGTCGGTAGAGCATTAGGCTTTTAACCTAAGGGTCCAGGGTTCGAGTCCCTGTCCGGGCGAAGATTTTAACGCTTCCGTAATGGCTCGTCTCGTAGCGCTGGTAGCCCTGCCGTAATCAGTGCACGGAGTTCGTTTCCTGTCAACATACTGCGCAGAACGGTTTGAGTTTTCACGATTCGAGGGAACTTTTTGGCTGCGAGCAGTCGTGGCCGAGTGGTTAAGGCGTCTGACTAGAAATCAGATTCCCTCTGGGAGCGTAGGTTCGAGTCCTACCGACTGCGTCTCTTTTTTTTATTTTTTTGTTTAAGAAGAAGGAGCAGAAAATTTCGCAGTTTGCCTGTCGTTTTGGTACTTCGCTACACCTCACCTCTCACAGCCGTTTATATCGCCTGTCCTCTTGATAAGGGCGAATTCCAAGCGTCAGCTTTCGCGTCAGCCGAGCAAAGTCGGGACAAGTCGGGACATACTACAGGATGGCCTGCGTGGAGCAACGACGGAAAGAAAACGTTAATTTAACAGCACGTGGCTCACATACTCATACGTAAAAATTTGCGCCCGTTGCGGTGGCCGGGAATCGAACCCGGATCAACTGCTTGGAAGGCAACTATGCTCACCATTACACCACCACCGCACAGCCGCTGCCCGTGACGCCGCGCTGTGTCGGCTTCCCGCCCGCCGGCAGCGGCCCACGGTGATAGTAGCTGTAGGCGCTTTACGAGGTAGGAGGGTGCATCCACACGCGTTCGGGCAGCGCCTCCACGCACGCTGCGTCTTTGGGCAAGACTCGTCGCCGCGGCCGCAAGGTTACTCACACGATAGTGATGAGCGGTCGCTTTAAGGCAGTGTAGTGGGGGACTCCGCGTGTGTAGCACTTTTTTCGGTTGTATCCGGCGTCGTTGGGTGGCAATCCCACTTTCCCTGCAGACAGCTACTCTGGAATATGCTCGGGAAGCACGGTCGACCGCCCCCAACAAATGCAACTAAAAAAATGAGAACAACAACAAAAAAAGCGGCAGGTTGTTCGCCTACCACGCGGGCGGCCCGGGTTCGATTCCCGGCCGATGCATCGTTTTGCTGTTCTCGCTATAATGCTGCCGCGCCGATTGCTCGTTTGAGCTGCGTCAGCCTCAGAAATGTATAGCAGGATTCGCTGTGAGAAGAACCAAACACGCAGCACGCAAGAGACCGTACTTGGACGGACGCGTGCTATTTCTGAACTCTAGCGTCAGCCTGGCCCTACAGGCCGCTGTGTTCAGGTGCCGCAAGGGCGATGTACTGTAACCTCAGGCAGTGCTGCTTTCCGTTGGAAAAGCCGCGGCAGCAGTTTAATCTAGCAATTCGGGAAAGCACGTGTAGCAACACAACAGATTCTTGAGAAAGCGCAAACTGTCTATCTCTAATATGCGAGGCTTACCAAGTTTCCTGGGACGTTGGTTGCAGACGTGCCTCGGTAGCGCAGTGGGCAGCGCGTAAGTCTCATAATCTTAAGGTCGTGAGTTCGATCCTCACCCGGGGCATATAATTTGCTGTACATCATGGCTGAATTAACGGCGTTGCTGTTGCTAGGGAACGAACTGAATTGTCGTTTGTTATCCACAAGGAGTCCACGCCTCAGCGTCAAAATGTTTACATGCAGCTATGGCAAGGTACAGCTTTGACCTTTCTCCTCCCCTGTTATGAGTAAAATATGATGCAAACAGCAATGAATAGTCAGTTTCGAGCTGTGCGCCATGCCAGTCTGTAGGCGCAAATATGCTCGCAAACAGAGAACACCACTGAGTCCGGATTCAGCACGAAATGCCAGAGGAGAGGGAGTAAATCTGACACTTATCGAGCAAATCCGGTGTGGTCTAGTGGCTAGGATACCTGGCTTTCACCCAGGAGGCCAGGGTTCGATTCCCGGTACCGGAAGCGAAGTTTTTGCGCACACGACCCTCCATGTTTTGGCCCTCCAACCCTCGTTTGTCGCCCTCCTTCCGGAGCTTCAACCGAGCGTAATCGGGAAAAAAGGCACGAGATGCAATTACTGTCAGCACCGGGATAAAGGGAGAAGAGGCACTGGTCCGCTGTTGGGCTGCTACCAGCGTCAGTGGCAAGTCGGTGAAGTCGCCAGTTGCGCCAGAAGCCAGCAATTACGCGTTCCAGTTATTCACATTGCCTGCAGCTGCTCCATCCCCCAACAAGTGTGAGCCCGGATAGCTCAGTCGGTAGAGCATTAGGCTTTTAACCTAAGGGTCCAGGGTTCGAGTCCCTGTCCGGGCGAAGATTTTAACGCTTCCGTAATGGCTCGTCTCGTAGCGCTGGTAGCCCTGCCGTAATCAGTGCACGGAGTTCGTTTCCTGTCAACATACTGCGCAGAACGGTTTGAGTTTTCACGATTCGAGGGAACTTTTTGGCTGCGAGCAGTCGTGGCCGAGTGGTTAAGGCGTCTGACTAGAAATCAGATTCCCTCTGGGAGCGTAGGTTCGAGTCCTACCGACTGCGTCTCTTTTTTTTATTTTTTTGTTTAAGAAGAAGGAGCAGAAAATTTCGCAGTTTGCCTGTCGTTTTGGTACTTCGCTACACCTCACCTCTCACAGCCGTTTATATCGCCTGTCCTCTTGATAAGGGCGAATTCCAAGCGTCAGCTTTCGCGTCAGCCGAGCAAAGTCGGGACAAGTCGGGACATACTACAGGATGGCCTGCGTGGAGCAACGACGGAAAGAAAACGTTAATTTAACAGCACGTGGCTCACATACTCATACGTAAAAATTTGCGCCCGTTGCGGTGGCCGGGAATCGAACCCGGATCAACTGCTTGGAAGGCAACTATGCTCACCATTACACCACCACCGCACAGCCGCTGCCCGTGACGCCGCGCTGTGTCGGCTTCCCGCCCGCCGGCAGCGGCCCACGGTGATAGTAGCTGTAGGCGCTTTACGAGGTAGGAGGGTGCATCCACACGCGTTCGGGCAGCGCCTCCACGCACGCTGCGTCTTTGGGCAAGACTCGTCGCCGCGGCCGCAAGGTTACTCACACGATAGTGATGAGCGGTCGCTTTAAGGCAGTGTAGTGGGGGACTCCGCGTGTGTAGCACTTTTTTCGGTTGTATCCGGCGTCGTTGGGTGGCAATCCCACTTTCCCTGCAGACAGCTACTCTGGAATATGCTCGGGAAGCACGGTCGACCGCCCCCAACAAATGCAACTAAAAAAATGAGAACAACAACAAAAAAAGCGGCAGGTTGTTCGCCTACCACGCGGGCGGCCCGGGTTCGATTCCCGGCCGATGCATCGTTTTTGCTGTTCTCGCTATAATGCTGCCGCGCCGATTGCTCGTTTGAGCTGCGTCAGCCTCAGAAATGTATAGCAGGATTCGCTGTGAGAAGAACCAAACACGCAGCACGCAAGAGACCGTACTTGGACGGACGCGTGCTATTTCTGAACTCTAGCGTCAGCCTGGCCCTACAGGCCGCTGTGTTCAGGTGCCGCAAGGGCGATGTACTGTAACCTCAGGCAGTGCTGCTTTCCGTTGGAAAAGCCGCGGCAGCAGTTTAATCTAGCAATTCGGGAAAGCACGTGTAGCAACACAACAGATTCTTGAGAAAGCGCAAACTGTCTATCTCTAATATGCGAGGCTTACCAAGTTTCCTGGGACGTTGGTTGCAGACGTGCCTCGGTAGCGCAGTGGGCAGCGCGTAAGTCTCATAATCTTAAGGTCGTGAGTTCGATCCTCACCCGGGGCATATAATTTGCTGTACATCATGGCTGAATTAACGGCGTTGCTGTTGCTAGGGAACGAACTGAATTGTCGTTTGTTATCCACAAGGAGTCCACGCCTCAGCGTCAAATGTTTACATGCAGCTATGGCAAGGTACAGCTTTGACCTTTCTCCTCCCCTGTTATGAGTAAAATATGATGCAAACAGCAATGAATAGTCAGTTTCGAGCTGTGCGCCATGCCAGTCTGTAGGCGCAAATATGCTCGCAAACAGAGAACACCACTGAGTCCGGATTCAGCACGAAATGCCAGAGGAGAGGGAGTAAATCTGACACTTATCGAGCAAATCCGGTGTGGTCTAGTGGCTAGGATACCTGGCTTTCACCCAGGAGGCCAGGGTTCGATTCCCGGTACCGGAAGCGAAGTTTTTGCGCACACGACCCTCCATGTTTTGGCCCTCCAACCCTCGTTTGTCGCCCTCCTTCCGGAGCTTCAACCGAGCGTAATCGGGGAAAAAAGGCACGAGATGCAATTACTGTCAGCACCGGGATAAAGGGAGAAGAGGCACTGGTCCGCTGTTGGGCTGCTACCAGCGTCAGTGGCAAGTCGGTGAAGTCGCCAGTTGCGCCAGAAGCCAGCAATTACGCGTTCCAGTTATTCACATTGCCTGCAGCTGCTCCATCCCCCAACAAGTGTGAGCCCGGATAGCTCAGTCGGTAGAGCATTAGGCTTTTAACCTAAGGGTCCAGGGTTCGAGTCCCTGTCCGGGCGAAGATTTTAACGCTTCCGTAATGGCTCGTCTCGTAGCGCTGGTAGCCCTGCCGTAATCAGTGCACGGAGTTCGTTTCCTGTCAACATACTGCGCAGAACGGTTTGAGTTTTCACGATTCGAGGGAACTTTTTGGCTGCGAGCAGTCGTGGCCGAGTGGTTAAGGCGTCTGACTAGAAATCAGATTCCCTCTGGGAGCGTAGGTTCGAGTCCTACCGACTGCGTCTCTTTTTTTTATTTTTTTGTTTAAGAAGAAGGAGCAGAAAATTTCGCAGTTTGCCTGTCGTTTTGGTACTTCGCTACACCTCACCTCTCACAGCCGTTTATATCGCCTGTCCTCTTGATAAGGGCGAATTCCAAGCGTCAGCTTTCGCGTCAGCCGAGCAAAGTCGGGACAAGTCGGGACATACTACAGGATGGCCTGCGTGGAGCAACGACGGAAAGAAAACGTTAATTTAACAGCACGTGGCTCACATACTCATACGTAAAAATTTGCGCCCGTTGCGGTGGCCGGAATC
>NW_026048610.1:0-29770 GCF_023864345.2 Schistocerca serialis cubense | reverse complement strand
CTGTGTTCAGGTGCCGCAAGGGCGATGTACTGTAACCTCAGGCAGTGCTGCTTTCCGTTGAAAAAGCCGCGGCAGCAGTTTAATCTAGCAATTCGGGAAAGCACGTGTAGCAACACAACAGATTCTTGAGAAAGCGCAAACTGTCTATCTCTAATATGCGAGACTTACCAAGTTTCCTGGGACGTTGCTTGCAAACGTGCCTCGGTAGCGCAGTGGGTAGCGCGTAAGTCTCATAATCTTAAGGTCGTGAGTTCGATCCTCACCCGGGGCATTTAATTTGCTGTACATCATGGCTGAATTAACGGCGTTGCTGTTGCTAGGGAACGAACTGAATTGTCGTTTGTTATCCACAAGGAGCCCACGCCTCAGCGTTAAAATGTTTACATCCAGCTATGGCAAGGTACAGCTTTGACCTTTCTCCTCCCCTGTTGTGAGTAAAATATGATGCAAACTGCAATGAATTGTCAGTTTCGAGCTGTGCGCCATGCCAGTCTGCAAGCGCAAATATGCTCGCAAACAGAGAACACCACTAAGTCCGGATTCAGCACGAAAAGCGAGAGGAGAGGGAGTAAATCTGACGTTTATCGAGCAAATCCGGTGTGGTCTAGTGGCTAGGATACCTGGCTTTCACCCAGGAGGCCCGGGTTCGATTCCCGGTACCGGAAGGGAAGTTTTTGCGCACACGACCCTCCATGTTTTGGCCCTCCAACCCTCGTTTGTCGCCCTCCTTCCGGAGCTTCAACCGAGCGTAATCGGGGAAACAGGCACGAGATGCAATTACTGTCAGCACCGGGGTAAAGGGAGAAGAGGCACTGGTCCGCTGTTGGGCTGCTACCAGCGTCAGTGGCAAGTCGGTGAAGTCGCCAGTTGCGCCAGAAGCCAGCAATTACCGTAGTACGCCTACACACGCGTTCCAGTTATTCACATTGCCTGCAGCTGCTCCATCCACAGCAAGCGTGAGCCCGGATAGCTCAGTCGGTAGAGCATTAGGCTTTTAACCTAAGGGTCCAGGGTTCGAGTCCCTGTCCGGGCGAAGATTTTAACGCTTCCGTAATGGCTCGTCTCGTAGCGCTGGTAGCCCTGCCGTAATCAGTGCACGGAGTTCGTTTCCTGTCAACATTCTGCGCAGAACGGTTTGATTTTTCACGATTCGAGGGGACTTTTGGCTGCGAGCAGTCGTGGCCGAGTGGTTAAGGCGTCTGACTAGAAATCAGATTCCCTCTGGGAGCGTAGGTTCGAGTCCTACCGACTGCGTCTCTTTTTTTTTTATTTTTTTGTTTAAGAAGAAGGAGCACAAAACTTCGCAGTTTGCCTGTACTTCGCTACACCTCACCTCTCACAGCCGTTTATATCGCCTGTCCTCTTGATAAGGGCGAATTCCAAGCGTCAGCTTTCGCGTCAGCCGAGCAAAGTCGGGACAAGTCGGGACATACTACAGGATGGCCTGGAGTGGAGCAACGACGGAAAGAAAACGTTAATGTAACAGCACGTGGCTCACATACTCAGACGTAAAAATTTGCGCCCGTTGCGGTGGCCGGGAATCGAACCCGGATCAACTGCTGGGAAGGCAACTATGCTCACCATTACACCACCACCGCACAGCCGCTGCTCGTAACGCCGCGCTGTGTCGGCTTCCCGCCCGCCGGCAGCGGCCCACGGTGATAGTAGCTGTAGGCGCTTTACGAGGTAGGAGGGTGCATCCACACGCGTTCGGGCAGCGCCTCCACGCACGCTGCGTCTTTGGGCAAGACTCGTCGCCGCGGCCGCAAGGTTACTCACACGATAGTGATGAGCGGTCGCTTTAAGGCAGTGTAGTGGGGGACTCCGCGTGTGTAGCACTTTTTTCGGCTGTATCCGGCGTCGTTGGGTGGCAATCCCACTTTCCCTGCAGACAGCTACTCTGGAATATGCTCGGGAAGCACGGCCGACCGCCCCCAACAAATGCAACTAAAAAAATGAGAACAACAACTAAAAAAGTGGTAGGTTGTTCGCCTACCACTCGGGCGGCCCGGGTTCGATTCCCGGCCGATGCATCGTTTTGCTGTTCTCGCTATAATGCTGCCGCGCCGATTGCTCGTTTGAGCTGCGTCAGCCTCAGGAATGTATAGCAGGATTCGCTGTGAGAAGAACCAAACACGCAGCACGCAAGAGACCGTACTTGGACGGACGCGTGCTATTTCTGAACTCTAGCGTCAGCCTGGCCCTACAGGCCGCTGTGTTCAGGTGCCGCAAGGGCGATGTACTGTAACCTCAGGCAGTGCTGCTTTCCGTTGAAAAAGCCGCGGCAGCAGTTTAATCTAGCAATTCGGGAAAGCACGTGTAGCAACACAACAGATTCTTGAGAAAGCGCAAACTGTCTATCTCTAATATGCGAGACTTACCAAGTTTCCTGGGACGTTGCTTGCAAACGTGCCTCGGTAGCGCAGTGGGTAGCGCGTAAGTCTCATAATCTTAAGGTCGTGAGTTCGATCCTCACCCGGGGCATTTAATTTGCTGTACATCATGGCTGAATTAACGGCGTTGCTGTTGCTAGGGAACGAACTGAATTGTCGTTTGTTATCCACAAGGAGCCCACGCCTCAGCGTTAAAATGTTTACATCCAGCTATGGCAAGGTACAGCTTTGACCTTTCTCCTCCCCTGTTGTGAGTAAAATATGATGCAAACTGCAATGAATTGTCAGTTTCGAGCTGTGCGCCATGCCAGTCTGCAAGCGCAAATATGCTCGCAAACAGAGAACACCACTAAGTCCGGATTCAGCACGAAAAGCGAGAGGAGAGGGAGTAAATCTGACGTTTATCGAGCAAATCCGGTGTGGTCTAGTGGCTAGGATACCTGGCTTTCACCCAGGAGGCCCGGGTTCGATTCCCGGTACCGGAAGGGAAATTTTTGCGCACACGACCCTCCATGTTTTGGCCCTCCAACCCTCGTTTGTCGCCCTCCTTCCGGAGCTTCAACCGAGCGTAATCGGGGAAAACAGGCACGAGATGCAATTACTGTCAGCACCGGGGTAAAGGGAGAAGAGGCACTGGTCCGCTGTTGGGCTGCTACCAGCGTCAGTGGCAAGTCGGTGAAGTCGCCAGTTGCGCCAGAAGCCAGCAATTACCGTAGTACGCCTACACACGCGTTCCAGTTATTCACATTGCCTGCAGCTGCTCCATCCACAGCAAGCGTGAGCCCGGATAGCTCAGTCGGTAGAGCATTAGGCTTTTAACCTAAGGGTCCAGGGTTCGAGTCCCTGTCCGGGCGAAGATTTTAACGCTTCCGTAATGGCTCGTCTCGTAGCGCTGGTAGCCCTGCCGTAATCAGTGCACGGAGTTCGTTTCCTGTCAACATTCTGCGCAGAACGGTTTGATTTTTCACGATTCGAGGGGACTTTTGGCTGCGAGCAGTCGTGGCCGAGTGGTTAAGGCGTCTGACTAGAAATCAGATTCCCTCTGGGAGCGTAGGTTCGAGTCCTACCGACTGCGTCTCTTTTTTTTTTATTTTTTTGTTTAAGAAGAAGGAGCACAAAACTTCGCAGTTTGCCTGTACTTCGCTACACCTCACCTCTCACAGCCGTTTATATCGCCTGTCCTCTTGATAAGGGCGAATTCCAAGCGTCAGCTTTCGCGTCAGCCGAGCAAAGTCGGGACAAGTCGGGACATACTACAGGATGGCCTGGAGTGGAGCAACGACGGAAAGAAAACGTTAATGTAACAGCACGTGGCTCACATACTCAGACGTAAAAATTTGCGCCCGTTGCGGTGGCCGGGAATCGAACCCGGATCAACTGCTGGGAAGGCAACTATGCTCACCATTACACCACCACCGCACAGCCGCTGCTCGTAACGCCGCGCTGTGTCGGCTTCCCGCCCGCCGGCAGCGGCCCACGGTGATAGTAGCTGTAGGCGCTTTACGAGGTAGGAGGGTGCATCCACACGCGTTCGGGCAGCGCCTCCACGCACGCTGCGTCTTTGGGCAAGACTCGTCGCCGCGGCCGCAAGGTTACTCACACGATAGTGATGAGCGGTCGCTTTAAGGCAGTGTAGTGGGGGACTCCGCGTGTGTAGCACTTTTTTCGGCTGTATCCGGCGTCGTTGGGTGGCAATCCCACTTTCCCTGCAGACAGCTACTCTGGAATATGCTCGGGAAGCACGGCCGACCGCCCCCAACAAATGCAACTAAAAAAATGAGAACAACAACTAAAAAAGTGGTAGGTTGTTCGCCTACCACTCGGGCGGCCCGGGTTCGATTCCCGGCCGATGCATCGTTTTGCTGTTCTCGCTATAATGCTGCCGCGCCGATTGCTCGTTTGAGCTGCGTCAGCCTCAGGAATGTATAGCAGGATTCGCTGTGAGAAGAACCAAACACGCAGCACGCAAGAGACCGTACTTGGACGGACGCGTGCTATTTCTGAACTCTAGCGTCAGCCTGGCCCTACAGGCCGCTGTGTTCAGGTGCCGCAAGGGCGATGTACTGTAACCTCAGGCAGTGCTGCTTTCCGTTGAAAAAGCCGCGGCAGCAGTTTAATCTAGCAATTCGGGAAAGCACGTGTAGCAACACAACAGATTCTTGAGAAAGCGCAAACTGTCTATCTCTAATATGCGAGACTTACCAAGTTTCCTGGGACGTTGCTTGCAAACGTGCCTCGGTAGCGCAGTGGGTAGCGCGTAAGTCTCATAATCTTAAGGTCGTGAGTTCGATCCTCACCCGGGGCATTTAATTTGCTGTACATCATGGCTGAATTAACGGCGTTGCTGTTGCTAGGGAACGAACTGAATTGTCGTTTGTTATCCACAAGGAGCCCACGCCTCAGCGTTAAAATGTTTACATCCAGCTATGGCAAGGTACAGCTTTGACCTTTCTCCTCCCCTGTTGTGAGTAAAATATGATGCAAACTGCAATGAATTGTCAGTTTCGAGCTGTGCGCCATGCCAGTCTGCAAGCGCAAATATGCTCGCAAACAGAGAACACCACTAAGTCCGGATTCAGCACGAAAAGCGAGAGGAGAGGGAGTAAATCTGACGTTTATCGAGCAAATCCGGTGTGGTCTAGTGGCTAGGATACCTGGCTTTCACCCAGGAGGCCCGGGTTCGATTCCCGGTACCGGAAGGGAAGTTTTTGCGCACACGACCCTCCATGTTTTGGCCCTCCAACCCTCGTTTGTCGCCCTCCTTCCGGAGCTTCAACCGAGCGTAATCGGGGAAAACAGGCACGAGATGCAATTACTGTCAGCACCGGGGTAAAGGGAGAAGAGGCACTGGTCCGCTGTTGGGCTGCTACCAGCGTCAGTGGCAAGTCGGTGAAGTCGCCAGTTGCGCCAGAAGCCAGCAATTACCGTAGTACGCCTACACACGCGTTCCAGTTATTCACATTGCCTGCAGCTGCTCCATCCACAGCAAGCGTGAGCCCGGATAGCTCAGTCGGTAGAGCATTAGGCTTTTAACCTAAGGGTCCAGGGTTCGAGTCCCTGTCCGGGCGAAGATTTTAACGCTTCCGTAATGGCTCGTCTCGTAGCGCTGGTAGCCCTGCCGTAATCAGTGCACGGAGTTCGTTTCCTGTCAACATTCTGCGCAGAACGGTTTGATTTTTCACGATTCGAGGGGACTTTTGGCTGCGAGCAGTCGTGGCCGAGTGGTTAAGGCGTCTGACTAGAAATCAGATTCCCTCTGGGAGCGTAGGTTCGAGTCCTACCGACTGCGTCTCTTTTTTTTTTATTTTTTTGTTTAAGAAGAAGGAGCACAAAACTTCGCAGTTTGCCTGTACTTCGCTACACCTCACCTCTCACAGCCGTTTATATCGCCTGTCCTCTTGATAAGGGCGAATTCCAAGCGTCAGCTTTCGCGTCAGCCGAGCAAAGTCGGGACAAGTCGGGACATACTACAGGATGGCCTGGAGTGGAGCAACGACGGAAAGAAAACGTTAATGTAACAGCACGTGGCTCACATACTCAGACGTAAAAATTTGCGCCCGTTGCGGTGGCCGGGAATCGAACCCGGATCAACTGCTGGGAAGGCAACTATGCTCACCATTACACCACCACCGCACAGCCGCTGCTCGTAACGCCGCGCTGTGTCGGCTTCCCGCCCGCCGGCAGCGGCCCACGGTGATAGTAGCTGTAGGCGCTTTACGAGGTAGGAGGGTGCATCCACACGCGTTCGGGCAGCGCCTCCACGCACGCTGCGTCTTTGGGCAAGACTCGTCGCCGCGGCCGCAAGGTTACTCACACGATAGTGATGAGCGGTCGCTTTAAGGCAGTGTAGTGGGGGACTCCGCGTGTGTAGCACTTTTTTCGGCTGTATCCGGCGTCGTTGGGTGGCAATCCCACTTTCCCTGCAGACAGCTACTCTGGAATATGCTCGGGAAGCACGGCCGACCGCCCCCAACAAATGCAACTAAAAAAATGAGAACAACAACTAAAAAAGTGGTAGGTTGTTCGCCTACCACTCGGGCGGCCCGGGTTCGATTCCCGGCCGATGCATCGTTTTGCTGTTCTCGCTATAATGCTGCCGCGCCGATTGCTCGTTTGAGCTGCGTCAGCCTCAGGAATGTATAGCAGGATTCGCTGTGAGAAGAACCAAACACGCAGCACGCAAGAGACCGTACTTGGACGGACGCGTGCTATTTCTGAACTCTAGCGTCAGCCTGGCCCTACAGGCCGCTGTGTTCAGGTGCCGCAAGGGCGATGTACTGTAACCTCAGGCAGTGCTGCTTTCCGTTGAAAAAGCCGCGGCAGCAGTTTAATCTAGCAATTCGGGAAAGCACGTGTAGCAACACAACAGATTCTTGAGAAAGCGCAAACTGTCTATCTCTAATATGCGAGACTTACCAAGTTTCCTGGGACGTTGCTTGCAAACGTGCCTCGGTAGCGCAGTGGGTAGCGCGTAAGTCTCATAATCTTAAGGTCGTGAGTTCGATCCTCACCCGGGGCATTTAATTTGCTGTACATCATGGCTGAATTAACGGCGTTGCTGTTGCTAGGGAACGAACTGAATTGTCGTTTGTTATCCACAAGGAGCCCACGCCTCAGCGTTAAAATGTTTACATCCAGCTATGGCAAGGTACAGCTTTGACCTTTCTCCTCCCCTGTTGTGAGTAAAATATGATGCAAACTGCAATGAATTGTCAGTTTCGAGCTGTGCGCCATGCCAGTCTGCAAGCGCAAATATGCTCGCAAACAGAGAACACCACTAAGTCCGGATTCAGCACGAAAAGCGAGAGGAGAGGGAGTAAATCTGACGTTTATCGAGCAAATCCGGTGTGGTCTAGTGGCTAGGATACCTGGCTTTCACCCAGGAGGCCCGGGTTCGATTCCCGGTACCGGAAGGGAAGTTTTTGCGCACACGACCCTCCATGTTTTGGCCCTCCAACCCTCGTTTGTCGCCCTCCTTCCGGAGCTTCAACCGAGCGTAATCGGGGAAAACAGGCACGAGATGCAATTACTGTCAGCACCGGGGTAAAGGGAGAAGAGGCACTGGTCCGCTGTTGGGCTGCTACCAGCGTCAGTGGCAAGTCGGTGAAGTCGCCAGTTGCGCCAGAAGCCAGCAATTACCGTAGTACGCCTACACACGCGTTCCAGTTATTCACATTGCCTGCAGCTGCTCCATCCACAGCAAGCGTGAGCCCGGATAGCTCAGTCGGTAGAGCATTAGGCTTTTAACCTAAGGGTCCAGGGTTCGAGTCCCTGTCCGGGCGAAGATTTTAACGCTTCCGTAATGGCTCGTCTCGTAGCGCTGGTAGCCCTGCCGTAATCAGTGCACGGAGTTCGTTTCCTGTCAACATTCTGCGCAGAACGGTTTGATTTTTCACGATTCGAGGGGACTTTTGGCTGCGAGCAGTCGTGGCCGAGTGGTTAAGGCGTCTGACTAGAAATCAGATTCCCTCTGGGAGCGTAGGTTCGAGTCCTACCGACTGCGTCTCTTTTTTTTTTATTTTTTTGTTTAAGAAGAAGGAGCACAAAACTTCGCAGTTTGCCTGTACTTCGCTACACCTCACCTCTCACAGCCGTTTATATCGCCTGTCCTCTTGATAAGGGCGAATTCCAAGCGTCAGCTTTCGCGTCAGCCGAGCAAAGTCGGGACAAGTCGGGACATACTACAGGATGGCCTGGAGTGGAGCAACGACGGAAAGAAAACGTTAATGTAACAGCACGTGGCTCACATACTCAGACGTAAAAATTTGCGCCCGTTGCGGTGGCCGGGAATCGAACCCGGATCAACTGCTGGGAAGGCAACTATGCTCACCATTACACCACCACCGCACAGCCGCTGCTCGTAACGCCGCGCTGTGTCGGCTTCCCGCCCGCCGGCAGCGGCCCACGGTGATAGTAGCTGTAGGCGCTTTACGAGGTAGGAGGGTGCATCCACACGCGTTCGGGCAGCGCCTCCACGCACGCTGCGTCTTTGGGCAAGACTCGTCGCCGCGGCCGCAAGGTTACTCACACGATAGTGATGAGCGGTCGCTTTAAGGCAGTGTAGTGGGGGACTCCGCGTGTGTAGCACTTTTTTCGGCTGTATCCGGCGTCGTTGGGTGGCAATCCCACTTTCCCTGCAGACAGCTACTCTGGAATATGCTCGGGAAGCACGGCCGACCGCCCCCAACAAATGCAACTAAAAAAATGAGAACAACAACTAAAAAAGTGGTAGGTTGTTCGCCTACCACTCGGGCGGCCCGGGTTCGATTCCCGGCCGATGCATCGTTTTGCTGTTCTCGCTATAATGCTGCCGCGCCGATTGCTCGTTTGAGCTGCGTCAGCCTCAGGAATGTATAGCAGGATTCGCTGTGAGAAGAACCAAACACGCAGCACGCAAGAGACCGTACTTGGACGGACGCGTGCTATTTCTGAACTCTAGCGTCAGCCTGGCCCTACAGGCCGCTGTGTTCAGGTGCCGCAAGGGCGATGTACTGTAACCTCAGGCAGTGCTGCTTTCCGTTGAAAAAGCCGCGGCAGCAGTTTAATCTAGCAATTCGGGAAAGCACGTGTAGCAACACAACAGATTCTTGAGAAAGCGCAAACTGTCTATCTCTAATATGCGAGACTTACCAAGTTTCCTGGGACGTTGCTTGCAAACGTGCCTCGGTAGCGCAGTGGGTAGCGCGTAAGTCTCATAATCTTAAGGTCGTGAGTTCGATCCTCACCCGGGGCATTTAATTTGCTGTACATCATGGCTGAATTAACGGCGTTGCTGTTGCTAGGGAACGAACTGAATTGTCGTTTGTTATCCACAAGGAGCCCACGCCTCAGCGTTAAAATGTTTACATCCAGCTATGGCAAGGTACAGCTTTGACCTTTCTCCTCCCCTGTTGTGAGTAAAATATGATGCAAACTGCAATGAATTGTCAGTTTCGAGCTGTGCGCCATGCCAGTCTGCAAGCGCAAATATGCTCGCAAACAGAGAACACCACTAAGTCCGGATTCAGCACGAAAAGCGAGAGGAGAGGGAGTAAATCTGACGTTTATCGAGCAAATCCGGTGTGGTCTAGTGGCTAGGATACCTGGCTTTCACCCAGGAGGCCCGGGTTCGATTCCCGGTACCGGAAGGGAAGTTTTTGCGCACACGACCCTCCATGTTTTGGCCCTCCAACCCTCGTTTGTCGCCCTCCTTCCGGAGCTTCAACCGAGCGTAATCGGGGAAAACAGGCACGAGATGCAATTACTGTCAGCACCGGGGTAAAGGGAGAAGAGGCACTGGTCCGCTGTTGGGCTGCTACCAGCGTCAGTGGCAAGTCGGTGAAGTCGCCAGTTGCGCCAGAAGCCAGCAATTACCGTAGTACGCCTACACACGCGTTCCAGTTATTCACATTGCCTGCAGCTGCTCCATCCACAGCAAGCGTGAGCCCGGATAGCTCAGTCGGTAGAGCATTAGGCTTTTAACCTAAGGGTCCAGGGTTCGAGTCCCTGTCCGGGCGAAGATTTTAACGCTTCCGTAATGGCTCGTCTCGTAGCGCTGGTAGCCCTGCCGTAATCAGTGCACGGAGTTCGTTTCCTGTCAACATTCTGCGCAGAACGGTTTGATTTTTCACGATTCGAGGGGACTTTTGGCTGCGAGCAGTCGTGGCCGAGTGGTTAAGGCGTCTGACTAGAAATCAGATTCCCTCTGGGAGCGTAGGTTCGAGTCCTACCGACTGCGTCTCTTTTTTTTTTATTTTTTTGTTTAAGAAGAAGGAGCACAAAACTTCGCAGTTTGCCTGTACTTCGCTACACCTCACCTCTCACAGCCGTTTATATCGCCTGTCCTCTTGATAAGGGCGAATTCCAAGCGTCAGCTTTCGCGTCAGCCGAGCAAAGTCGGGACAAGTCGGGACATACTACAGGATGGCCTGGAGTGGAGCAACGACGGAAAGAAAACGTTAATGTAACAGCACGTGGCTCACATACTCAGACGTAAAAATTTGCGCCCGTTGCGGTGGCCGGGAATCGAACCCGGATCAACTGCTGGGAAGGCAACTATGCTCACCATTACACCACCACCGCACAGCCGCTGCTCGTAACGCCGCGCTGTGTCGGCTTCCCGCCCGCCGGCAGCGGCCCACGGTGATAGTAGCTGTAGGCGCTTTACGAGGTAGGAGGGTGCATCCACACGCGTTCGGGCAGCGCCTCCACGCACGCTGCGTCTTTGGGCAAGACTCGTCGCCGCGGCCGCAAGGTTACTCACACGATAGTGATGAGCGGTCGCTTTAAGGCAGTGTAGTGGGGGACTCCGCGTGTGTAGCACTTTTTTCGGCTGTATCCGGCGTCGTTGGGTGGCAATCCCACTTTCCCTGCAGACAGCTACTCTGGAATATGCTCGGGAAGCACGGCCGACCGCCCCCAACAAATGCAACTAAAAAAATGAGAACAACAACTAAAAAAGTGGTAGGTTGTTCGCCTACCACTCGGGCGGCCCGGGTTCGATTCCCGGCCGATGCATCGTTTTGCTGTTCTCGCTATAATGCTGCCGCGCCGATTGCTCGTTTGAGCTGCGTCAGCCTCAGGAATGTATAGCAGGATTCGCTGTGAGAAGAACCAAACACGCAGCACGCAAGAGACCGTACTTGGACGGACGCGTGCTATTTCTGAACTCTAGCGTCAGCCTGGCCCTACAGGCCGCTGTGTTCAGGTGCCGCAAGGGCGATGTACTGTAACCTCAGGCAGTGCTGCTTTCCGTTGAAAAAGCCGCGGCAGCAGTTTAATCTAGCAATTCGGGAAAGCACGTGTAGCAACACAACAGATTCTTGAGAAAGCGCAAACTGTCTATCTCTAATATGCGAGACTTACCAAGTTTCCTGGGACGTTGCTTGCAAACGTGCCTCGGTAGCGCAGTGGGTAGCGCGTAAGTCTCATAATCTTAAGGTCGTGAGTTCGATCCTCACCCGGGGCATTTAATTTGCTGTACATCATGGCTGAATTAACGGCGTTGCTGTTGCTAGGGAACGAACTGAATTGTCGTTTGTTATCCACAAGGAGCCCACGCCTCAGCGTTAAAATGTTTACATCCAGCTATGGCAAGGTACAGCTTTGACCTTTCTCCTCCCCTGTTGTGAGTAAAATATGATGCAAACTGCAATGAATTGTCAGTTTCGAGCTGTGCGCCATGCCAGTCTGCAAGCGCAAATATGCTCGCAAACAGAGAACACCACTAAGTCCGGATTCAGCACGAAAAGCGAGAGGAGAGGGAGTAAATCTGACGTTTATCGAGCAAATCCGGTGTGGTCTAGTGGCTAGGATACCTGGCTTTCACCCAGGAGGCCCGGGTTCGATTCCCGGTACCGGAAGGGAAGTTTTTGCGCACACGACCCTCCATGTTTTGGCCCTCCAACCCTCGTTTGTCGCCCTCCTTCCGGAGCTTCAACCGAGCGTAATCGGGGAAAACAGGCACGAGATGCAATTACTGTCAGCACCGGGGTAAAGGGAGAAGAGGCACTGGTCCGCTGTTGGGCTGCTACCAGCGTCAGTGGCAAGTCGGTGAAGTCGCCAGTTGCGCCAGAAGCCAGCAATTACCGTAGTACGCCTACACACGCGTTCCAGTTATTCACATTGCCTGCAGCTGCTCCATCCACAGCAAGCGTGAGCCCGGATAGCTCAGTCGGTAGAGCATTAGGCTTTTAACCTAAGGGTCCAGGGTTCGAGTCCCTGTCCGGGCGAAGATTTTAACGCTTCCGTAATGGCTCGTCTCGTAGCGCTGGTAGCCCTGCCGTAATCAGTGCACGGAGTTCGTTTCCTGTCAACATTCTGCGCAGAACGGTTTGATTTTTCACGATTCGAGGGGACTTTTGGCTGCGAGCAGTCGTGGCCGAGTGGTTAAGGCGTCTGACTAGAAATCAGATTCCCTCTGGGAGCGTAGGTTCGAGTCCTACCGACTGCGTCTCTTTTTTTTTTATTTTTTTGTTTAAGAAGAAGGAGCACAAAACTTCGCAGTTTGCCTGTACTTCGCTACACCTCACCTCTCACAGCCGTTTATATCGCCTTTCCTCTTGATAAGGGCGAATTCCAAGCGTCAGCTTTCGCGTCAGCCGAGCAAAGTCGGGACAAGTCGGGACATACTACAGGATGGCCTGGAGTGGAGCAACGACGGAAAGAAAACGTTAATGTAACAGCACGTGGCTCACATACTCAGACGTAAAAATTTGCGCCCGTTGCGGTGGCCGGGAATCGAACCCGGATCAACTGCTGGGAAGGCAACTATGCTCACCATTACACCACCACCGCACAGCCGCTGCTCGTAACGCCGCGCTGTGTCGGCTTCCCGCCCGCCGGCAGCGGCCCACGGTGATAGTAGCTGTAGGCGCTTTACGAGGTAGGAGGGTGCATCCACACGCGTTCGGGCAGCGCCTCCACGCACGCTGCGTCTTTGGGCAAGACTCGTCGCCGCGGCCGCAAGGTTACTCACACGATAGTGATGAGCGGTCGCTTTAAGGCAGTGTAGTGGGGGACTCCGCGTGTGTAGCACTTTTTTCGGCTGTATCCGGCGTCGTTGGGTGGCAATCCCACTTTCCCTGCAGACAGCTACTCTGGAATATGCTCGGGAAGCACGGCCGACCGCCCCCAACAAATGCAACTAAAAAAATGAGAACAACAACTAAAAAAGTGGTAGGTTGTTCGCCTACCACTCGGGCGGCCCGGGTTCGATTCCCGGCCGATGCATCGTTTTGCTGTTCTCGCTATAATGCTGCCGCGCCGATTGCTCGTTTGAGCTGCGTCAGCCTCAGGAATGTATAGCAGGATTCGCTGTGAGAAGAACCAAACACGCAGCACGCAAGAGACCGTACTTGGACGGACGCGTGCTATTTCTGAACTCTAGCGTCAGCCTGGCCCTACAGGCCGCTGTGTTCAGGTGCCGCAAGGGCGATGTACTGTAACCTCAGGCAGTGCTGCTTTCCGTTGAAAAAGCCGCGGCAGCAGTTTAATCTAGCAATTCGGGAAAGCACGTGTAGCAACACAACAGATTCTTGAGAAAGCGCAAACTGTCTATCTCTAATATGCGAGACTTACCAAGTTTCCTGGGACGTTGCTTGCAAACGTGCCTCGGTAGCGCAGTGGGTAGCGCGTAAGTCTCATAATCTTAAGGTCGTGAGTTCGATCCTCACCCGGGGCATTTAATTTGCTGTACATCATGGCTGAATTAACGGCGTTGCTGTTGCTAGGGAACGAACTGAATTGTCGTTTGTTATCCACAAGGAGCCCACGCCTCAGCGTTAAAATGTTTACATCCAGCTATGGCAAGGTACAGCTTTGACCTTTCTCCTCCCCTGTTGTGAGTAAAATATGATGCAAACTGCAATGAATTGTCAGTTTCGAGCTGTGCGCCATGCCAGTCTGCAAGCGCAAATATGCTCGCAAACAGAGAACACCACTAAGTCCGGATTCAGCACGAAAAGCGAGAGGAGAGGGAGTAAATCTGACGTTTATCGAGCAAATCCGGTGTGGTCTAGTGGCTAGGATACCTGGCTTTCACCCAGGAGGCCCGGGTTCGATTCCCGGTACCGGAAGGGAAGTTTTTGCGCACACGACCCTCCATGTTTTGGCCCTCCAACCCTCGTTTGTCGCCCTCCTTCCGGAGCTTCAACCGAGCGTAATCGGGGAAAACAGGCACGAGATGCAATTACTGTCAGCACCGGGGTAAAGGGAGAAGAGGCACTGGTCCGCTGTTGGGCTGCTACCAGCGTCAGTGGCAAGTCGGTGAAGTCGCCAGTTGCGCCAGAAGCCAGCAATTACCGTAGTACGCCTACACACGCGTTCCAGTTATTCACATTGCCTGCAGCTGCTCCATCCACAGCAAGCGTGAGCCCGGATAGCTCAGTCGGTAGAGCATTAGGCTTTTAACCTAAGGGTCCAGGGTTCGAGTCCCTGTCCGGGCGAAGATTTTAACGCTTCCGTAATGGCTCGTCTCGTAGCGCTGGTAGCCCTGCCGTAATCAGTGCACGGAGTTCGTTTCCTGTCAACATTCTGCGCAGAACGGTTTGATTTTTCACGATTCGAGGGGACTCTTGGCTGCGAGCAGTCGTGGCCGAGTGGTTAAGGCGTCTGACTAGAAATCAGATTCCCTCTGGGAGCGTAGGTTCGAGTCCTACCGACTGCGTCTCTTTTTTTTTTATTTTTTTGTTTAAGAAGAAGGAGCACAAAACTTCGCAGTTTGCCTGTACTTCGCTACACCTCACCTCTCACAGCCGTTTATATCGCCTGTCCTCTTGATAAGGGCGAATTCCAAGCGTCAGCTTTCGCGTCAGCCGAGCAAAGTCGGGACAAGTCGGGACATACTACAGGATGGCCTGGAGTGGAGCAACGACGGAAAGAAAACGTTAATGTAACAGCACGTGGCTCACATACTCAGACGTAAAAATTTGCGCCCGTTGCGGTGGCCGGGAATCGAACCCGGATCAACTGCTGGGAAGGCAACTATGCTCACCATTACACCACCACCGCACAGCCGCTGCTCGTAACGCCGCGCTGTGTCGGCTTCCCGCCCGCCGGCAGCGGCCCACGGTGATAGTAGCTGTAGGCGCTTTACGAGGTAGGAGGGTGCATCCACACGCGTTCGGGCAGCGCCTCCACGCACGCTGCGTCTTTGGGCAAGACTCGTCGCCGCGGCCGCAAGGTTACTCACACGATAGTGATGAGCGGTCGCTTTAAGGCAGTGTAGTGGGGGACTCCGCGTGTGTAGCACTTTTTTCGGCTGTATCCGGCGTCGTTGGGTGGCAATCCCACTTTCCCTGCAGACAGCTACTCTGGAATATGCTCGGGAAGCACGGCCGACCGCCCCCAACAAATGCAACTAAAAAAATGAGAACAACAACTAAAAAAGTGGTAGGTTGTTCGCCTACCACTCGGGCGGCCCGGGTTCGATTCCCGGCCGATGCATCGTTTTGCTGTTCTCGCTATAATGCTGCCGCGCCGATTGCTCGTTTGAGCTGCGTCAGCCTCAGGAATGTATAGCAGGATTCGCTGTGAGAAGAACCAAACACGCAGCACGCAAGAGACCGTACTTGGACGGACGCGTGCTATTTCTGAACTCTAGCGTCAGCCTGGCCCTACAGGCCGCTGTGTTCAGGTGCCGCAAGGGCGATGTACTGTAACCTCAGGCAGTGCTGCTTTCCGTTGAAAAAGCCGCGGCAGCAGTTTAATCTAGCAATTCGGGAAAGCACGTGTAGCAACACAACAGATTCTTGAGAAAGCGCAAACTGTCTATCTCTAATATGCGAGACTTACCAAGTTTCCTGGGACGTTGCTTGCAAACGTGCCTCGGTAGCGCAGTGGGTAGCGCGTAAGTCTCATAATCTTAAGGTCGTGAGTTCGATCCTCACCCGGGGCATTTAATTTGCTGTACATCATGGCTGAATTAACGGCGTTGCTGTTGCTAGGGAACGAACTGAATTGTCGTTTGTTATCCACAAGGAGCCCACGCCTCAGCGTTAAAATGTTTACATCCAGCTATGGCAAGGTACAGCTTTGACCTTTCTCCTCCCCTGTTGTGAGTAAAATATGATGCAAACTGCAATGAATTGTCAGTTTCGAGCTGTGCGCCATGCCAGTCTGCAAGCGCAAATATGCTCGCAAACAGAGAACACCACTAAGTCCGGATTCAGCACGAAAAGCGAGAGGAGAGGGAGTAAATCTGACGTTTATCGAGCAAATCCGGTGTGGTCTAGTGGCTAGGATACCTGGCTTTCACCCAGGAGGCCCGGGTTCGATTCCCGGTACCGGAAGGGAAATTTTTGCGCACACGACCCTCCATGTTTTGGCCCTCCAACCCTCGTTTGTCGCCCTCCTTCCGGAGCTTCAACCGAGCGTAATCGGGGAAAACAGGCACGAGATGCAATTACTGTCAGCACCGGGGTAAAGGGAGAAGAGGCACTGGTCCGCTGTTGGGCTGCTACCAGCGTCAGTGGCAAGTCGGTGAAGTCGCCAGTTGCGCCAGAAGCCAGCAATTACCGTAGTACGCCTACACACGCGTTCCAGTTATTCACATTGCCTGCAGCTGCTCCATCCACAGCAAGCGTGAGCCCGGATAGCTCAGTCGGTAGAGCATTAGGCTTTTAACCTAAGGGTCCAGGGTTCGAGTCCCTGTCCGGGCGAAGATTTTAACGCTTCCGTAATGGCTCGTCTCGTAGCGCTGGTAGCCCTGCCGTAATCAGTGCACGGAGTTCGTTTCCTGTCAACATTCTGCGCAGAACGGTTTGATTTTTCACGATTCGAGGGGACTTTTGGCTGCGAGCAGTCGTGGCCGAGTGGTTAAGGCGTCTGACTAGAAATCAGATTCCCTCTGGGAGCGTAGGTTCGAGTCCTACCGACTGCGTCTCTTTTTTTTTTATTTTTTTGTTTAAGAAGAAGGAGCACAAAACTTCGCAGTTTGCCTGTACTTCGCTACACCTCACCTCTCACAGCCGTTTATATCGCCTGTCCTCTTGATAAGGGCGAATTCCAAGCGTCAGCTTTCGCGTCAGCCGAGCAAAGTCGGGACAAGTCGGGACATACTACAGGATGGCCTGGAGTGGAGCAACGACGGAAAGAAAACGTTAATGTAACAGCACGTGGCTCACATACTCAGACGTAAAAATTTGCGCCCGTTGCGGTGGCCGGGAATCGAACCCGGATCAACTGCTGGGAAGGCAACTATGCTCACCATTACACCACCACCGCACAGCCGCTGCTCGTAACGCCGCGCTGTGTCGGCTTCCCGCCCGCCGGCAGCGGCCCACGGTGATAGTAGCTGTAGGCGCTTTACGAGGTAGGAGGGTGCATCCACACGCGTTCGGGCAGCGCCTCCACGCACGCTGCGTCTTTGGGCAAGACTCGTCGCCGCGGCCGCAAGGTTACTCACACGATAGTGATGAGCGGTCGCTTTAAGGCAGTGTAGTGGGGGACTCCGCGTGTGTAGCACTTTTTTCGGCTGTATCCGGCGTCGTTGGGTGGCAATCCCACTTTCCCTGCAGACAGCTACTCTGGAATATGCTCGGGAAGCACGGCCGACCGCCCCCAACAAATGCAACTAAAAAAATGAGAACAACAACTAAAAAAGTGGTAGGTTGTTCGCCTACCACTCGGGCGGCCCGGGTTCGATTCCCGGCCGATGCATCGTTTTGCTGTTCTCGCTATAATGCTGCCGCGCCGATTGCTCGTTTGAGCTGCGTCAGCCTCAGGAATGTATAGCAGGATTCGCTGTGAGAAGAACCAAACACGCAGCACGCAAGAGACCGTACTTGGACGGACGCGTGCTATTTCTGAACTCTAGCGTCAGCCTGGCCCTACAGGCCGCTGTGTTCAGGTGCCGCAAGGGCGATGTACTGTAACCTCAGGCAGTGCTGCTTTCCGTTGAAAAAGCCGCGGCAGCAGTTTAATCTAGCAATTCGGGAAAGCACGTGTAGCAACACAACAGATTCTTGAGAAAGCGCAAACTGTCTATCTCTAATATGCGAGACTTACCAAGTTTCCTGGGACGTTGCTTGCAAACGTGCCTCGGTAGCGCAGTGGGTAGCGCGTAAGTCTCATAATCTTAAGGTCGTGAGTTCGATCCTCACCCGGGGCATTTAATTTGCTGTACATCATGGCTGAATTAACGGCGTTGCTGTTGCTAGGGAACGAACTGAATTGTCGTTTGTTATCCACAAGGAGCCCACGCCTCAGCGTTAAAATGTTTACATCCAGCTATGGCAAGGTACAGCTTTGACCTTTCTCCTCCCCTGTTGTGAGTAAAATATGATGCAAACTGCAATGAATTGTCAGTTTCGAGCTGTGCGCCATGCCAGTCTGCAAGCGCAAATATGCTCGCAAACAGAGAACACCACTAAGTCCGGATTCAGCACGAAAAGCGAGAGGAGAGGGAGTAAATCTGACGTTTATCGAGCAAATCCGGTGTGGTCTAGTGGCTAGGATACCTGGCTTTCACCCAGGAGGCCCGGGTTCGATTCCCGGTACCGGAAGGGAAATTTTTGCGCACACGACCCTCCATGTTTTGGCCCTCCAACCCTCGTTTGTCGCCCTCCTTCCGGAGCTTCAACCGAGCGTAATCGGGGAAAACAGGCACGAGATGCAATTACTGTCAGCACCGGGGTAAAGGGAGAAGAGGCACTGGTCCGCTGTTGGGCTGCTACCAGCGTCAGTGGCAAGTCGGTGAAGTCGCCAGTTGCGCCAGAAGCCAGCAATTACCGTAGTACGCCTACACACGCGTTCCAGTTATTCACATTGCCTGCAGCTGCTCCATCCACAGCAAGCGTGAGCCCGGATAGCTCAGTCGGTAGAGCATTAGGCTTTTAACCTAAGGGTCCAGGGTTCGAGTCCCTGTCCGGGCGAAGATTTTAACGCTTCCGTAATGGCTCGTCTCGTAGCGCTGGTAGCCCTGCCGTAATCAGTGCACGGAGTTCGTTTCCTGTCAACATTCTGCGCAGAACGGTTTGATTTTTCACGATTCGAGGGGACTTTTGGCTGCGAGCAGTCGTGGCCGAGTGGTTAAGGCGTCTGACTAGAAATCAGATTCCCTCTGGGAGCGTAGGTTCGAGTCCTACCGACTGCGTCTCTTTTTTTTTTATTTTTTTGTTTAAGAAGAAGGAGCACAAAACTTCGCAGTTTGCCTGTACTTCGCTACACCTCACCTCTCACAGCCGTTTATATCGCCTGTCCTCTTGATAAGGGCGAATTCCAAGCGTCAGCTTTCGCGTCAGCCGAGCAAAGTCGGGACAAGTCGGGACATACTACAGGATGGCCTGGAGTGGAGCAACGACGGAAAGAAAACGTTAATGTAACAGCACGTGGCTCACATACTCAGACGTAAAAATTTGCGCCCGTTGCGGTGGCCGGGAATCGAACCCGGATCAACTGCTGGGAAGGCAACTATGCTCACCATTACACCACCACCGCACAGCCGCTGCTCGTAACGCCGCGCTGTGTCGGCTTCCCGCCCGCCGGCAGCGGCCCACGGTGATAGTAGCTGTAGGCGCTTTACGAGGTAGGAGGGTGCATCCACACGCGTTCGGGCAGCGCCTCCACGCACGCTGCGTCTTTGGGCAAGACTCGTCGCCGCGGCCGCAAGGTTACTCACACGATAGTGATGAGCGGTCGCTTTAAGGCAGTGTAGTGGGGGACTCCGCGTGTGTAGCACTTTTTTCGGCTGTATCCGGCGTCGTTGGGTGGCAATCCCACTTTCCCTGCAGACAGCTACTCTGGAATATGCTCGGGAAGCACGGCCGACCGCCCCCAACAAATGCAACTAAAAAAATGAGAACAACAACTAAAAAAGTGGTAGGTTGTTCGCCTACCACTCGGGCGGCCCGGGTTCGATTCCCGGCCGATGCATCGTTTTGCTGTTCTCGCTATAATGCTGCCGCGCCGATTGCTCGTTTGAGCTGCGTCAGCCTCAGGAATGTATAGCAGGATTCGCTGTGAGAAGAACCAAACACGCAGCACGCAAGAGACCGTACTTGGACGGACGCGTGCTATTTCTGAACTCTAGCGTCAGCCTGGCCCTACAGGCCGCTGTGTTCAGGTGCCGCAAGGGCGATGTACTGTAACCTCAGGCAGTGCTGCTTTCCGTTGAAAAAGCCGCGGCAGCAGTTTAATCTAGCAATTCGGGAAAGCACGTGTAGCAACACAACAGATTCTTGAGAAAGCGCAAACTGTCTATCTCTAATATGCGAGACTTACCAAGTTTCCTGGGACGTTGCTTGCAAACGTGCCTCGGTAGCGCAGTGGGTAGCGCGTAAGTCTCATAATCTTAAGGTCGTGAGTTCGATCCTCACCCGGGGCATTTAATTTGCTGTACATCATGGCTGAATTAACGGCGTTGCTGTTGCTAGGGAACGAACTGAATTGTCGTTTGTTATCCACAAGGAGCCCACGCCTCAGCGTTAAAATGTTTACATCCAGCTATGGCAAGGTACAGCTTTGACCTTTCTCCTCCCCTGTTGTGAGTAAAATATGATGCAAACTGCAATGAATTGTCAGTTTCGAGCTGTGCGCCATGCCAGTCTGCAAGCGCAAATATGCTCGCAAACAGAGAACACCACTAAGTCCGGATTCAGCACGAAAAGCGAGAGGAGAGGGAGTAAATCTGACGTTTATCGAGCAAATCCGGTGTGGTCTAGTGGCTAGGATACCTGGCTTTCACCCAGGAGGCCCGGGTTCGATTCCCGGTACCGGAAGGGAAATTTTTGCGCACACGACCCTCCATGTTTTGGCCCTCCAACCCTCGTTTGTCGCCCTCCTTCCGGAGCTTCAACCGAGCGTAATCGGGGAAAACAGGCACGAGATGCAATTACTGTCAGCACCGGGGTAAAGGGAGAAGAGGCACTGGTCCGCTGTTGGGCTGCTACCAGCGTCAGTGGCAAGTCGGTGAAGTCGCCAGTTGCGCCAGAAGCCAGCAATTACCGTAGTACGCCTACACACGCGTTCCAGTTATTCACATTGCCTGCAGCTGCTCCATCCACAGCAAGCGTGAGCCCGGATAGCTCAGTCGGTAGAGCATTAGGCTTTTAACCTAAGGGTCCAGGGTTCGAGTCCCTGTCCGGGCGAAGATTTTAACGCTTCCGTAATGGCTCGTCTCGTAGCGCTGGTAGCCCTGCCGTAATCAGTGCACGGAGTTCGTTTCCTGTCAACATTCTGCGCAGAACGGTTTGATTTTTCACGATTCGAGGGGACTTTTGGCTGCGAGCAGTCGTGGCCGAGTGGTTAAGGCGTCTGACTAGAAATCAGATTCCCTCTGGGAGCGTAGGTTCGAGTCCTACCGACTGCGTCTCTTTTTTTTTTATTTTTTTGTTTAAGAAGAAGGAGCACAAAACTTCGCAGTTTGCCTGTACTTCGCTACACCTCACCTCTCACAGCCGTTTATATCGCCTGTCCTCTTGATAAGGGCGAATTCCAAGCGTCAGCTTTCGCGTCAGCCGAGCAAAGTCGGGACAAGTCGGGACATACTACAGGATGGCCTGGAGTGGAGCAACGACGGAAAGAAAACGTTAATGTAACAGCACGTGGCTCACATACTCAGACGTAAAAATTTGCGCCCGTTGCGGTGGCCGGGAATCGAACCCGGATCAACTGCTGGGAAGGCAACTATGCTCACCATTACACCACCACCGCACAGCCGCTGCTCGTAACGCCGCGCTGTGTCGGCTTCCCGCCCGCCGGCAGCGGCCCACGGTGATAGTAGCTGTAGGCGCTTTACGAGGTAGGAGGGTGCATCCACACGCGTTCGGGCAGCGCCTCCACGCACGCTGCGTCTTTGGGCAAGACTCGTCGCCGCGGCCGCAAGGTTACTCACACGATAGTGATGAGCGGTCGCTTTAAGGCAGTGTAGTGGGGGACTCCGCGTGTGTAGCACTTTTTTCGGCTGTATCCGGCGTCGTTGGGTGGCAATCCCACTTTCCCTGCAGACAGCTACTCTGGAATATGCTCGGGAAGCACGGCCGACCGCCCCCAACAAATGCAACTAAAAAAATGAGAACAACAACTAAAAAAGTGGTAGGTTGTTCGCCTACCACTCGGGCGGCCCGGGTTCGATTCCCGGCCGATGCATCGTTTTGCTGTTCTCGCTATAATGCTGCCGCGCCGATTGCTCGTTTGAGCTGCGTCAGCCTCAGGAATGTATAGCAGGATTCGCTGTGAGAAGAACCAAACACGCAGCACGCAAGAGACCGTACTTGGACGGACGCGTGCTATTTCTGAACTCTAGCGTCAGCCTGGCCCTACAGGCCGCTGTGTTCAGGTGCCGCAAGGGCGATGTACTGTAACCTCAGGCAGTGCTGCTTTCCGTTGAAAAAGCCGCGGCAGCAGTTTAATCTAGCAATTCGGGAAAGCACGTGTAGCAACACAACAGATTCTTGAGAAAGCGCAAACTGTCTATCTCTAATATGCGAGACTTACCAAGTTTCCTGGGACGTTGCTTGCAAACGTGCCTCGGTAGCGCAGTGGGTAGCGCGTAAGTCTCATAATCTTAAGGTCGTGAGTTCGATCCTCACCCGGGGCATTTAATTTGCTGTACATCATGGCTGAATTAACGGCGTTGCTGTTGCTAGGGAACGAACTGAATTGTCGTTTGTTATCCACAAGGAGCCCACGCCTCAGCGTTAAAATGTTTACATCCAGCTATGGCAAGGTACAGCTTTGACCTTTCTCCTCCCCTGTTGTGAGTAAAATATGATGCAAACTGCAATGAATTGTCAGTTTCGAGCTGTGCGCCATGCCAGTCTGCAAGCGCAAATATGCTCGCAAACAGAGAACACCACTAAGTCCGGATTCAGCACGAAAAGCGAGAGGAGAGGGAGTAAATCTGACGTTTATCGAGCAAATCCGGTGTGGTCTAGTGGCTAGGATACCTGGCTTTCACCCAGGAGGCCCGGGTTCGATTCCCGGTACCGGAAGGGAAATTTTTGCGCACACGACCCTCCATGTTTTGGCCCTCCAACCCTCGTTTGTCGCCCTCCTTCCGGAGCTTCAACCGAGCGTAATCGGGGAAAACAGGCACGAGATGCAATTACTGTCAGCACCGGGGTAAAGGGAGAAGAGGCACTGGTCCGCTGTTGGGCTGCTACCAGCGTCAGTGGCAAGTCGGTGAAGTCGCCAGTTGCGCCAGAAGCCAGCAATTACCGTAGTACGCCTACACACGCGTTCCAGTTATTCACATTGCCTGCAGCTGCTCCATCCACAGCAAGCGTGAGCCCGGATAGCTCAGTCGGTAGAGCATTAGGCTTTTAACCTAAGGGTCCAGGGTTCGAGTCCCTGTCCGGGCGAAGATTTTAACGCTTCCGTAATGGCTCGTCTCGTAGCGCTGGTAGCCCTGCCGTAATCAGTGCACGGAGTTCGTTTCCTGTCAACATTCTGCGCAGAACGGTTTGATTTTTCACGATTCGAGGGGACTTTTGGCTGCGAGCAGTCGTGGCCGAGTGGTTAAGGCGTCTGACTAGAAATCAGATTCCCTCTGGGAGCGTAGGTTCGAGTCCTACCGACTGCGTCTCTTTTTTTTTTATTTTTTTGTTTAAGAAGAAGGAGCACAAAACTTCGCAGTTTGCCTGTACTTCGCTACACCTCACCTCTCACAGCCGTTTATATCGCCTGTCCTCTTGATAAGGGCGAATTCCAAGCGTCAGCTTTCGCGTCAGCCGAGCAAAGTCGGGACAAGTCGGGACATACTACAGGATGGCCTGGAGTGGAGCAACGACGGAAAGAAAACGTTAATGTAACAGCACGTGGCTCACATACTCAGACGTAAAAATTTGCGCCCGTTGCGGTGGCCGGGAATCGAACCCGGATCAACTGCTGGGAAGGCAACTATGCTCACCATTACACCACCACCGCACAGCCGCTGCTCGTAACGCCGCGCTGTGTCGGCTTCCCGCCCGCCGGCAGCGGCCCACGGTGATAGTAGCTGTAGGCGCTTTACGAGGTAGGAGGGTGCATCCACACGCGTTCGGGCAGCGCCTCCACGCACGCTGCGTCTTTGGGCAAGACTCGTCGCCGCGGCCGCAAGGTTACTCACACGATAGTGATGAGCGGTCGCTTTAAGGCAGTGTAGTGGGGGACTCCGCGTGTGTAGCACTTTTTTCGGCTGTATCCGGCGTCGTTGGGTGGCAATCCCACTTTCCCTGCAGACAGCTACTCTGGAATATGCTCGGGAAGCACGGCCGACCGCCCCCAACAAATGCAACTAAAAAAATGAGAACAACAACTAAAAAAGTGGTAGGTTGTTCGCCTACCACTCGGGCGGCCCGGGTTCGATTCCCGGCCGATGCATCGTTTTGCTGTTCTCGCTATAATGCTGCCGCGCCGATTGCTCGTTTGAGCTGCGTCAGCCTCAGGAATGTATAGCAGGATTCGCTGTGAGAAGAACCAAACACGCAGCACGCAAGAGACCGTACTTGGACGGACGCGTGCTATTTCTGAACTCTAGCGTCAGCCTGGCCCTACAGGCCGCTGTGTTCAGGTGCCGCAAGGGCGATGTACTGTAACCTCAGGCAGTGCTGCTTTCCGTTGAAAAAGCCGCGGCAGCAGTTTAATCTAGCAATTCGGGAAAGCACGTGTAGCAACACAACAGATTCTTGAGAAAGCGCAAACTGTCTATCTCTAATATGCGAGACTTACCAAGTTTCCTGGGACGTTGCTTGCAAACGTGCCTCGGTAGCGCAGTGGGTAGCGCGTAAGTCTCATAATCTTAAGGTCGTGAGTTCGATCCTCACCCGGGGCATTTAATTTGCTGTACATCATGGCTGAATTAACGGCGTTGCTGTTGCTAGGGAACGAACTGAATTGTCGTTTGTTATCCACAAGGAGCCCACGCCTCAGCGTTAAAATGTTTACATCCAGCTATGGCAAGGTACAGCTTTGACCTTTCTCCTCCCCTGTTGTGAGTAAAATATGATGCAAACTGCAATGAATTGTCAGTTTCGAGCTGTGCGCCATGCCAGTCTGCAAGCGCAAATATGCTCGCAAACAGAGAACACCACTAAGTCCGGATTCAGCACGAAAAGCGAGAGGAGAGGGAGTAAATCTGACGTTTATCGAGCAAATCCGGTGTGGTCTAGTGGCTAGGATACCTGGCTTTCACCCAGGAGGCCCGGGTTCGATTCCCGGTACCGGAAGGGAAATTTTTGCGCACACGACCCTCCATGTTTTGGCCCTCCAACCCTCGTTTGTCGCCCTCCTTCCGGAGCTTCAACCGAGCGTAATCGGGGAAAACAGGCACGAGATGCAATTACTGTCAGCACCGGGGTAAAGGGAGAAGAGGCACTGGTCCGCTGTTGGGCTGCTACCAGCGTCAGTGGCAAGTCGGTGAAGTCGCCAGTTGCGCCAGAAGCCAGCAATTACCGTAGTACGCCTACACACGCGTTCCAGTTATTCACATTGCCTGCAGCTGCTCCATCCACAGCAAGCGTGAGCCCGGATAGCTCAGTCGGTAGAGCATTAGGCTTTTAACCTAAGGGTCCAGGGTTCGAGTCCCTGTCCGGGCGAAGATTTTAACGCTTCCGTAATGGCTCGTCTCGTAGCGCTGGTAGCCCTGCCGTAATCAGTGCACGGAGTTCGTTTCCTGTCAACATTCTGCGCAGAACGGTTTGATTTTTCACGATTCGAGGGGACTTTTGGCTGCGAGCAGTCGTGGCCGAGTGGTTAAGGCGTCTGACTAGAAATCAGATTCCCTCTGGGAGCGTAGGTTCGAGTCCTACCGACTGCGTCTCTTTTTTTTTTATTTTTTTGTTTAAGAAGAAGGAGCACAAAACTTCGCAGTTTGCCTGTACTTCGCTACACCTCACCTCTCACAGCCGTTTATATCGCCTGTCCTCTTGATAAGGGCGAATTCCAAGCGTCAGCTTTCGCGTCAGCCGAGCAAAGTCGGGACAAGTCGGGACATACTACAGGATGGCCTGGAGTGGAGCAACGACGGAAAGAAAACGTTAATGTAACAGCACGTGGCTCACATACTCAGACGTAAAAATTTGCGCCCGTTGCGGTGGCCGGGAATCGAACCCGGATCAACTGCTGGGAAGGCAACTATGCTCACCATTACACCACCACCGCACAGCCGCTGCTCGTAACGCCGCGCTGTGTCGGCTTCCCGCCCGCCGGCAGCGGCCCACGGTGATAGTAGCTGTAGGCGCTTTACGAGGTAGGAGGGTGCATCCACACGCGTTCGGGCAGCGCCTCCACGCACGCTGCGTCTTTGGGCAAGACTCGTCGCCGCGGCCGCAAGGTTACTCACACGATAGTGATGAGCGGTCGCTTTAAGGCAGTGTAGTGGGGGACTCCGCGTGTGTAGCACTTTTTTCGGCTGTATCCGGCGTCGTTGGGTGGCAATCCCACTTTCCCTGCAGACAGCTACTCTGGAATATGCTCGGGAAGCACGGCCGACCGCCCCCAACAAATGCAACTAAAAAAATGAGAACAACAACTAAAAAAGTGGTAGGTTGTTCGCCTACCACTCGGGCGGCCCGGGTTCGATTCCCGGCCGATGCATCGTTTTGCTGTTCTCGCTATAATGCTGCCGCGCCGATTGCTCGTTTGAGCTGCGTCAGCCTCAGGAATGTATAGCAGGATTCGCTGTGAGAAGAACCAAACACGCAGCACGCAAGAGACCGTACTTGGACGGACGCGTGCTATTTCTGAACTCTAGCGTCAGCCTGGCCCTACAGGCCGCTGTGTTCAGGTGCCGCAAGGGCGATGTACTGTAACCTCAGGCAGTGCTGCTTTCCGTTGAAAAAGCCGCGGCAGCAGTTTAATCTAGCAATTCGGGAAAGCACGTGTAGCAACACAACAGATTCTTGAGAAAGCGCAAACTGTCTATCTCTAATATGCGAGACTTACCAAGTTTCCTGGGACGTTGCTTGCAAACGTGCCTCGGTAGCGCAGTGGGTAGCGCGTAAGTCTCATAATCTTAAGGTCGTGAGTTCGATCCTCACCCGGGGCATTTAATTTGCTGTACATCATGGCTGAATTAACGGCGTTGCTGTTGCTAGGGAACGAACTGAATTGTCGTTTGTTATCCACAAGGAGCCCACGCCTCAGCGTTAAAATGTTTACATCCAGCTATGGCAAGGTACAGCTTTGACCTTTCTCCTCCCCTGTTGTGAGTAAAATATGATGCAAACTGCAATGAATTGTCAGTTTCGAGCTGTGCGCCATGCCAGTCTGCAAGCGCAAATATGCTCGCAAACAGAGAACACCACTAAGTCCGGATTCAGCACGAAAAGCGAGAGGAGAGGGAGTAAATCTGACGTTTATCGAGCAAATCCGGTGTGGTCTAGTGGCTAGGATACCTGGCTTTCACCCAGGAGGCCCGGGTTCGATTCCCGGTACCGGAAGGGAAATTTTTGCGCACACGACCCTCCATGTTTTGGCCCTCCAACCCTCGTTTGTCGCCCTCCTTCCGGAGCTTCAACCGAGCGTAATCGGGGAAAACAGGCACGAGATGCAATTACTGTCAGCACCGGGGTAAAGGGAGAAGAGGCACTGGTCCGCTGTTGGGCTGCTACCAGCGTCAGTGGCAAGTCGGTGAAGTCGCCAGTTGCGCCAGAAGCCAGCAATTACCGTAGTACGCCTACACACGCGTTCCAGTTATTCACATTGCCTGCAGCTGCTCCATCCACAGCAAGCGTGAGCCCGGATAGCTCAGTCGGTAGAGCATTAGGCTTTTAACCTAAGGGTCCAGGGTTCGAGTCCCTGTCCGGGCGAAGATTTTAACGCTTCCGTAATGGCTCGTCTCGTAGCGCTGGTAGCCCTGCCGTAATCAGTGCACGGAGTTCGTTTCCTGTCAACATTCTGCGCAGAACGGTTTGATTTTTCACGATTCGAGGGGACTTTTGGCTGCGAGCAGTCGTGGCCGAGTGGTTAAGGCGTCTGACTAGAAATCAGATTCCCTCTGGGAGCGTAGGTTCGAGTCCTACCGACTGCGTCTCTTTTTTTTTTTATTTTTTTGTTTAAGAAGAAGGAGCACAAAACTTCGCAGTTTGCCTGTACTTCGCTACACCTCACCTCTCACAGCCGTTTATATCGCCTGTCCTCTTGATAAGGGCGAATTCCAAGCGTCAGCTTTCGCGTCAGCCGAGCAAAGTCGGGACAAGTCGGGACATACTACAGGATGGCCTGGAGTGGAGCAACGACGGAAAGAAAACGTTAATGTAACAGCACGTGGCTCACATACTCAGACGTAAAAATTTGCGCCCGTTGCGGTGGCCGGGAATCGAACCCGGATCAACTGCTGGGAAGGCAACTATGCTCACCATTACACCACCACCGCACAGCCGCTGCTCGTAACGCCGCGCTGTGTCGGCTTCCCGCCCGCCGGCAGCGGCCCACGGTGATAGTAGCTGTAGGCGCTTTACGAGGTAGGAGGGTGCATCCACACGCGTTCGGGCAGCGCCTCCACGCACGCTGCGTCTTTGGGCAAGACTCGTCGCCGCGGCCGCAAGGTTACTCACACGATAGTGATGAGCGGTCGCTTTAAGGCAGTGTAGTGGGGGACTCCGCGTGTGTAGCACTTTTTTTCGGCTGTATCCGGCGTCGTTGGGTGGCAATCCCACTTTCCCTGCAGACAGCTACTCTGGAATATGCTCGGGAAGCACGGCCGACCGCCCCCCAACAAATGCAACTAAAAAAATGAGAACAACAACTAAAAAAGTGGTAGGTTGTTCGCCTACCACTCGGGCGGCCCGGGTTCGATTCCCGGCCGATGCATCGTTTTGCTGTTCTCGCTATAATGCTGCCGCGCCGATTGCTCGTTTGAGCTGCGTCAGCCTCAGGAATGTATAGCAGGATTCGCTGTGAGAAGAACCAAACACGCAGCACGCAAGAGACCGTACTTGGACGGACGCGTGCTATTTCTGAACTCTAGCGTCAGCCTGGCCCTACAGGCCGCTGTGTTCAGGTGCCGCAAGGGCGATGTACTGTAACCTCAGGCAGTGCTGCTTTCCGTTGAAAAAGCCGCGGCAGCAGTTTAATCTAGCAATTCGGGAAAGCACGTGTAGCAACACAACAGATTCTTGAGAAAGCGCAAACTGTCTATCTCTAATATGCGAGACTTACCAAGTTTCCTGGGACGTTGCTTGCAAACGTGCCTCGGTAGCGCAGTGGGTAGCGCGTAAGTCTCATAATCTTAAGGTCGTGAGTTCGATCCTCACCCGGGGCATTTAATTTGCTGTACATCATGGCTGAATTAACGGCGTTGCTGTTGCTAGGGAACGAACTGAATTGTCGTTTGTTATCCACAAGGAGCCCACGCCTCAGCGTTAAAATGTTTACATCCAGCTATGGCAAGGTACAGCTTTGACCTTTCTCCTCCCCTGTTGTGAGTAAAATATGATGCAAACTGCAATGAATTGTCAGTTTCGAGCTGTGCGCCATGCCAGTCTGCAAGCGCAAATATGCTCGCAAACAGAGAACACCACTAAGTCCGGATTCAGCACGAAAAGCGAGAGGAGAGGGAGTAAATCTGACGTTTATCGAGCAAATCCGGTGTGGTCTAGTGGCTAGGATACCTGGCTTTCACCCAGGAGGCCCGGGTTCGATTCCCGGTACCGGAAGGGAAGTTTTTGCGCACACGACCCTCCATGTTTTGGCCCTCCAACCCTCGTTTGTCGCCCTCCTTCCGGAGCTTCAACCGACGTAATCGGGGAAAACAGGCACGAGATGCAATTACTGTCAGCACCGGGGTAAAGGGAGAAGAGGCACTGGTCCGCTGTTGGGCTGCTACCAGCGTCAGTGGCAAGTCGGTGAAGTCGCCAGTTGCGCCAGAAGCCAGCAATTACCGTAGTACGCCTACACACGCGTTCCAGTTATTCACATTGCCTGCAGCTGCTCCATCCACAGCAAGCGTGAGCCCGGATAGCTCAGTCGGTAGAGCA
>NW_026048609.1:0-30011 GCF_023864345.2 Schistocerca serialis cubense | reverse complement strand
GCACGAAAAGCGAGAGGAGAGGGAGTAAATCTGACGTTTATCGAGCAAATCCGGTGTGGTCTAGTGGCTAGGATACCTGGCTTTCACCCAGGAGGCCCGGGTTCGATTCCCGGTACCGGAAGGGAAATTTTTGCGCACACGACCCTCCATGTTTTGGCCCTCCAACCCTCGTTTGTCGCCCTCCTTCCGGAGCTTCAACCGAGCGTAATCGGGGAAAACAGGCACGAGATGCAATTACTGTCAGCACCGGGGTAAAGGGAGAAGAGGCACTGGTCCGCTGTTGGGCTGCTACCAGCGTCAGTGGCAAGTCGGTGAAGTCGCCAGTTGCGCCAGAAGCCAGCAATTACCGTAGTACGCCTACACACGCGTTCCAGTTATTCACATTGCCTGCAGCTGCTCCATCCACAGCAAGCGTGAGCCCGGATAGCTCAGTCGGTAGAGCATTAGGCTTTTAACCTAAGGGTCCAGGGTTCGAGTCCCTGTCCGGGCGAAGATTTTAACGCTTCCGTAATGGCTCGTCTCGTAGCGCTGGTAGCCCTGCCGTAATCAGTGCACGGAGTTCGTTTCCTGTCAACATTCTGCGCAGAACGGTTTGATTTTTCACGATTCGAGGGGACTTTTGGCTGCGAGCAGTCGTGGCCGAGTGGTTAAGGCGTCTGACTAGAAATCAGATTCCCTCTGGGAGCGTAGGTTCGAGTCCTACCGACTGCGTCTCTTTTTTTTTTATTTTTTTGTTTAAGAAGAAGGAGCACAAAACTTCGCAGTTTGCCTGTACTTCGCTACACCTCACCTCTCACAGCCGTTTATATCGCCTGTCCTCTTGATAAGGGCGAATTCCAAGCGTCAGCTTTCGCGTCAGCCGAGCAAAGTCGGGACAAGTCGGGACATACTACAGGATGGCCTGGAGTGGAGCAACGACGGAAAGAAAACGTTAATGTAACAGCACGTGGCTCACATACTCAGACGTAAAAATTTGCGCCCGTTGCGGTGGCCGGGAATCGAACCCGGATCAACTGCTGGGAAGGCAACTATGCTCACCATTACACCACCACCGCACAGCCGCTGCTCGTAACGCCGCGCTGTGTCGGCTTCCCGCCCGCCGGCAGCGGCCCACGGTGATAGTAGCTGTAGGCGCTTTACGAGGTAGGAGGGTGCATCCACACGCGTTCGGGCAGCGCCTCCACGCACGCTGCGTCTTTGGGCAAGACTCGTCGCCGCGGCCGCAAGGTTACTCACACGATAGTGATGAGCGGTCGCTTTAAGGCAGTGTAGTGGGGGACTCCGCGTGTGTAGCACTTTTTTCGGCTGTATCCGGCGTCGTTGGGTGGCAATCCCACTTTCCCTGCAGACAGCTACTCTGGAATATGCTCGGGAAGCACGGCCGACCGCCCCCAACAAATGCAACTAAAAAAATGAGAACAACAACTAAAAAAGTGGTAGGTTGTTCGCCTACCACTCGGGCGGCCCGGGTTCGATTCCCGGCCGATGCATCGTTTTGCTGTTCTCGCTATAATGCTGCCGCGCCGATTGCTCGTTTGAGCTGCGTCAGCCTCAGGAATGTATAGCAGGATTCGCTGTGAGAAGAACCAAACACGCAGCACGCAAGAGACCGTACTTGGACGGACGCGTGCTATTTCTGAACTCTAGCGTCAGCCTGGCCCTACAGGCCGCTGTGTTCAGGTGCCGCAAGGGCGATGTACTGTAACCTCAGGCAGTGCTGCTTTCCGTTGAAAAAGCCGCGGCAGCAGTTTAATCTAGCAATTCGGGAAAGCACGTGTAGCAACACAACAGATTCTTGAGAAAGCGCAAACTGTCTATCTCTAATATGCGAGACTTACCAAGTTTCCTGGGACGTTGCTTGCAAACGTGCCTCGGTAGCGCAGTGGGTAGCGCGTAAGTCTCATAATCTTAAGGTCGTGAGTTCGATCCTCACCCGGGGCATTTAATTTGCTGTACATCATGGCTGAATTAACGGCGTTGCTGTTGCTAGGGAACGAACTGAATTGTCGTTTGTTATCCACAAGGAGCCCACGCCTCAGCGTTAAAATGTTTACATCCAGCTATGGCAAGGTACAGCTTTGACCTTTCTCCTCCCCTGTTGTGAGTAAAATATGATGCAAACTGCAATGAATTGTCAGTTTCGAGCTGTGCGCCATGCCAGTCTGCAAGCGCAAATATGCTCGCAAACAGAGAACACCACTAAGTCCGGATTCAGCACGAAAAGCGAGAGGAGAGGGAGTAAATCTGACGTTTATCGAGCAAATCCGGTGTGGTCTAGTGGCTAGGATACCTGGCTTTCACCCAGGAGGCCCGGGTTCGATTCCCGGTACCGGAAGGGAAATTTTTGCGCACACGACCCTCCATGTTTTGGCCCTCCAACCCTCGTTTGTCGCCCTCCTTCCGGAGCTTCAACCGAGCGTAATCGGGGAAAACAGGCACGAGATGCAATTACTGTCAGCACCGGGGTAAAGGGAGAAGAGGCACTGGTCCGCTGTTGGGCTGCTACCAGCGTCAGTGGCAAGTCGGTGAAGTCGCCAGTTGCGCCAGAAGCCAGCAATTACCGTAGTACGCCTACACACGCGTTCCAGTTATTCACATTGCCTGCAGCTGCTCCATCCACAGCAAGCGTGAGCCCGGATAGCTCAGTCGGTAGAGCATTAGGCTTTTAACCTAAGGGTCCAGGGTTCGAGTCCCTGTCCGGGCGAAGATTTTAACGCTTCCGTAATGGCTCGTCTCGTAGCGCTGGTAGCCCTGCCGTAATCAGTGCACGGAGTTCGTTTCCTGTCAACATTCTGCGCAGAACGGTTTGATTTTTCACGATTCGAGGGGACTTTTGGCTGCGAGCAGTCGTGGCCGAGTGGTTAAGGCGTCTGACTAGAAATCAGATTCCCTCTGGGAGCGTAGGTTCGAGTCCTACCGACTGCGTCTCTTTTTTTTTTATTTTTTTGTTTAAGAAGAAGGAGCACAAAACTTCGCAGTTTGCCTGTACTTCGCTACACCTCACCTCTCACAGCCGTTTATATCGCCTGTCCTCTTGATAAGGGCGAATTCCAAGCGTCAGCTTTCGCGTCAGCCGAGCAAAGTCGGGACAAGTCGGGACATACTACAGGATGGCCTGGAGTGGAGCAACGACGGAAAGAAAACGTTAATGTAACAGCACGTGGCTCACATACTCAGACGTAAAAATTTGCGCCCGTTGCGGTGGCCGGGAATCGAACCCGGATCAACTGCTGGGAAGGCAACTATGCTCACCATTACACCACCACCGCACAGCCGCTGCTCGTAACGCCGCGCTGTGTCGGCTTCCCGCCCGCCGGCAGCGGCCCACGGTGATAGTAGCTGTAGGCGCTTTACGAGGTAGGAGGGTGCATCCACACGCGTTCGGGCAGCGCCTCCACGCACGCTGCGTCTTTGGGCAAGACTCGTCGCCGCGGCCGCAAGGTTACTCACACGATAGTGATGAGCGGTCGCTTTAAGGCAGTGTAGTGGGGGACTCCGCGTGTGTAGCACTTTTTTCGGCTGTATCCGGCGTCGTTGGGTGGCAATCCCACTTTCCCTGCAGACAGCTACTCTGGAATATGCTCGGGAAGCACGGCCGACCGCCCCCAACAAATGCAACTAAAAAAATGAGAACAACAACTAAAAAAGTGGTAGGTTGTTCGCCTACCACTCGGGCGGCCCGGGTTCGATTCCCGGCCGATGCATCGTTTTGCTGTTCTCGCTATAATGCTGCCGCGCCGATTGCTCGTTTGAGCTGCGTCAGCCTCAGGAATGTATAGCAGGATTCGCTGTGAGAAGAACCAAACACGCAGCACGCAAGAGACCGTACTTGGACGGACGCGTGCTATTTCTGAACTCTAGCGTCAGCCTGGCCCTACAGGCCGCTGTGTTCAGGTGCCGCAAGGGCGATGTACTGTAACCTCAGGCAGTGCTGCTTTCCGTTGAAAAAGCCGCGGCAGCAGTTTAATCTAGCAATTCGGGAAAGCACGTGTAGCAACACAACAGATTCTTGAGAAAGCGCAAACTGTCTATCTCTAATATGCGAGACTTACCAAGTTTCCTGGGACGTTGCTTGCAAACGTGCCTCGGTAGCGCAGTGGGTAGCGCGTAAGTCTCATAATCTTAAGGTCGTGAGTTCGATCCTCACCCGGGGCATTTAATTTGCTGTACATCATGGCTGAATTAACGGCGTTGCTGTTGCTAGGGAACGAACTGAATTGTCGTTTGTTATCCACAAGGAGCCCACGCCTCAGCGTTAAAATGTTTACATCCAGCTATGGCAAGGTACAGCTTTGACCTTTCTCCTCCCCTGTTGTGAGTAAAATATGATGCAAACTGCAATGAATTGTCAGTTTCGAGCTGTGCGCCATGCCAGTCTGCAAGCGCAAATATGCTCGCAAACAGAGAACACCACTAAGTCCGGATTCAGCACGAAAAGCGAGAGGAGAGGGAGTAAATCTGACGTTTATCGAGCAAATCTGGTGTGGTCTAGTGGCTAGGATACCTGGCTTTCACCCAGGAGGCCCGGGTTCGATTCCCGGTACCGGAAGGGAAATTTTTGCGCACACGACCCTCCATGTTTTGGCCCTCCAACCCTCGTTTGTCGCCCTCCTTCCGGAGCTTCAACCGAGCGTAATCGGGGAAAACAGGCACGAGATGCAATTACTGTCAGCACCGGGGTAAAGGGAGAAGAGGCACTGGTCCGCTGTTGGGCTGCTACCAGCGTCAGTGGCAAGTCGGTGAAGTCGCCAGTTGCGCCAGAAGCCAGCAATTACCGTAGTACGCCTACACACGCGTTCCAGTTATTCACATTGCCTGCAGCTGCTCCATTCCACAGCAAGCGTGAGCCCGGATAGCTCAGTCGGTAGAGCATTAGGCTTTTAACCTAAGGGTCCAGGGTTCGAGTCCCTGTCCGGGCGAAGATTTTAACGCTTCCGTAATGGCTCGTCTCGTAGCGCTGGTAGCCCTGCCGTAATCAGTGCACGGAGTTCGTTTCCTGTCAACATTCTGCGCAGAACGGTTTGATTTTTCACGATTCGAGGGGACTTTTGGCTGCGAGCAGTCGTGGCCGAGTGGTTAAGGCGTCTGACTAGAAATCAGATTCCCTCTGGGAGCGTAGGTTCGAGTCCTACCGACTGCGTCTCTTTTTTTTTTATTTTTTTGTTTAAGAAGAAGGAGCACAAAACTTCGCAGTTTGCCTGTACTTCGCTACACCTCACCTCTCACAGCCGTTTATATCGCCTGTCCTCTTGATAAGGGCGAATTCCAAGCGTCAGCTTTCGCGTCAGCCGAGCAAAGTCGGGACAAGTCGGGACATACTACAGGATGGCCTGGAGTGGAGCAACGACGGAAAGAAAACGTTAATGTAACAGCACGTGGCTCACATACTCAGACGTAAAAATTTGCGCCCGTTGCGGTGGCCGGGAATCGAACCCGGATCAACTGCTGGGAAGGCAACTATGCTCACCATTACACCACCACCGCACAGCCGCTGCTCGTAACGCCGCGCTGTGTCGGCTTCCCGCCCGCCGGCAGCGGCCCACGGTGATAGTAGCTGTAGGCGCTTTACGAGGTAGGAGGGTGCATCCACACGCGTTCGGGCAGCGCCTCCACGCACGCTGCGTCTTTGGGCAAGACTCGTCGCCGCGGCCGCAAGGTTACTCACACGATAGTGATGAGCGGTCGCTTTAAGGCAGTGTAGTGGGGGACTCCGCGTGTGTAGCACTTTTTTCGGCTGTATCCGGCGTCGTTGGGTGGCAATCCCACTTTCCCTGCAGACAGCTACTCTGGAATATGCTCGGGAAGCACGGCCGACCGCCCCCAACAAATGCAACTAAAAAAATGAGAACAACAACTAAAAAAGTGGTAGGTTGTTCGCCTACCACTCGGGCGGCCCGGGTTCGATTCCCGGCCGATGCATCGTTTTGCTGTTCTCGCTATAATGCTGCCGCGCCGATTGCTCGTTTGAGCTGCGTCAGCCTCAGGAATGTATAGCAGGATTCGCTGTGAGAAGAACCAAACACGCAGCACGCAAGAGACCGTACTTGGACGGACGCGTGCTATTTCTGAACTCTAGCGTCAGCCTGGCCCTACAGGCCGCTGTGTTCAGGTGCCGCAAGGGCGATGTACTGTAACCTCAGGCAGTGCTGCTTTCCGTTGAAAAAGCCGCGGCAGCAGTTTAATCTAGCAATTCGGGAAAGCACGTGTAGCAACACAACAGATTCTTGAGAAAGCGCAAACTGTCTATCTCTAATATGCGAGACTTACCAAGTTTCCTGGGACGTTGCTTGCAAACGTGCCTCGGTAGCGCAGTGGGTAGCGCGTAAGTCTCATAATCTTAAGGTCGTGAGTTCGATCCTCACCCGGGGCATTTAATTTGCTGTACATCATGGCTGAATTAACGGCGTTGCTGTTGCTAGGGAACGAACTGAATTGTCGTTTGTTATCCACAAGGAGCCCACGCCTCAGCGTTAAAATGTTTACATCCAGCTATGGCAAGGTACAGCTTTGACCTTTCTCCTCCCCTGTTGTGAGTAAAATATGATGCAAACTGCAATGAATTGTCAGTTTCGAGCTGTGCGCCATGCCAGTCTGCAAGCGCAAATATGCTCGCAAACAGAGAACACCACTAAGTCCGGATTCAGCACGAAAAGCGAGAGGAGAGGGAGTAAATCTGACGTTTATCGAGCAAATCCGGTGTGGTCTAGTGGCTAGGATACCTGGCTTCCACCCAGGAGGCCCGGGTTCGATTCCCGGTACCGGAAGGGAAGTTTTTGCGCACACGACCCTCCATGTTTTGGCCCTCCAACCCTCGTTTGTCGCCCTCCTTCCGGAGCTTCAACCGAGCGTAATCGGGGAAAACAGGCACGAGATGCAATTACTGTCAGCACCGGGGTAAAGGGAGAAGAGGCACTGGTCCGCTGTTGGGCTGCTACCAGCGTCAGTGGCAAGTCGGTGAAGTCGCCAGTTGCGCCAGAAGCCAGCAATTACCGTAGTACGCCTACACACGCGTTCCAGTTATTCACATTGCCTGCAGCTGCTCCATCCACAGCAAGCGTGAGCCCGGATAGCTCAGTCGGTAGAGCATTAGGCTTTTAACCTAAGGGTCCAGGGTTCGAGTCCCTGTCCGGGCGAAGATTTTAACGCTTCCGTAATGGCTCGTCTCGTAGCGCTGGTAGCCCTGCCGTAATCAGTGCACGGAGTTCGTTTCCTGTCAACATTCTGCGCAGAACGGTTTGATTTTTCACGATTCGAGGGGACTTTTGGCTGCGAGCAGTCGTGGCCGAGTGGTTAAGGCGTCTGACTAGAAATCAGATTCCCTCTGGGAGCGTAGGTTCGAGTCCTACCGACTGCGTCTCTTTTTTTTTATTTTTTTGTTTAAGAAGAAGGAGCACAAAACTTCGCAGTTTGCCTGTACTTCGCTACACCTCACCTCTCACAGCCGTTTATATCGCCTGTCCTCTTGATAAGGGCGAATTCCAAGCGTCAGCTTTCGCGTCAGCCGAGCAAAGTCGGGACAAGTCGGGACATACTACAGGATGGCCTGGAGTGGAGCAACGACGGAAAGAAAACGTTAATGTAACAGCACGTGGCTCACATACTCAGACGTAAAAATTTGCGCCCGTTGCGGTGGCCGGGAATCGAACCCGGATCAACTGCTGGGAAGGCAACTATGCTCACCATTACACCACCACCGCACAGCCGCTGCTCGTAACGCCGCGCTGTGTCGGCTTCCCGCCCGCCGGCAGCGGCCCACGGTGATAGTAGCTGTAGGCGCTTTACGAGGTAGGAGGGTGCATCCACACGCGTTCGGGCAGCGCCTCCACGCACGCTGCGTCTTTGGGCAAGACTCGTCGCCGCGGCCGCAAGGTTACTCACACGATAGTGATGAGCGGTCGCTTTAAGGCAGTGTAGTGGGGGACTCCGCGTGTGTAGCACTTTTTTCGGCTGTATCCGGCGTCGTTGGGTGGCAATCCCACTTTCCCTGCAGACAGCTACTCTGGAATATGCTCGGGAAGCACGGCCGACCGCCCCCAACAAATGCAACTAAAAAAATGAGAACAACAACTAAAAAAGTGGTAGGTTGTTCGCCTACCACTCGGGCGGCCCGGGTTCGATTCCCGGCCGATGCATCGTTTTGCTGTTCTCGCTATAATGCTGCCGCGCCGATTGCTCGTTTGAGCTGCGTCAGCCTCAGGAATGTATAGCAGGATTCGCTGTGAGAAGAACCAAACACGCAGCACGCAAGAGACCGTACTTGGACGGACGCGTGCTATTTCTGAACTCTAGCGTCAGCCTGGCCCTACAGGCCGCTGTGTTCAGGTGCCGCAAGGGCGATGTACTGTAACCTCAGGCAGTGCTGCTTTCCGTTGAAAAAGCCGCGGCAGCAGTTTAATCTAGCAATTCGGGAAAGCACGTGTAGCAACACAACAGATTCTTGAGAAAGCGCAAACTGTCTATCTCTAATATGCGAGACTTACCAAGTTTCCTGGGACGTTGCTTGCAAACGTGCCTCGGTAGCGCAGTGGGTAGCGCGTAAGTCTCATAATCTTAAGGTCGTGAGTTCGATCCTCACCCGGGGCATTTAATTTGCTGTACATCATGGCTGAATTAACGGCGTTGCTGTTGCTAGGGAACGAACTGAATTGTCGTTTGTTATCCACAAGGAGCCCACGCCTCAGCGTTAAAATGTTTACATCCAGCTATGGCAAGGTACAGCTTTGACCTTTCTCCTCCCCTGTTGTGAGTAAAATATGATGCAAACTGCAATGAATTGTCAGTTTCGAGCTGTGCGCCATGCCAGTCTGCAAGCGCAAATATGCTCGCAAACAGAGAACACCACTAAGTCCGGATTCAGCACGAAAAGCGAGAGGAGAGGGAGTAAATCTGACGTTTATCGAGCAAATCCGGTGTGGTCTAGTGGCTAGGATACCTGGCTTTCACCCAGGAGGCCCGGGTTCGATTCCCGGTACCGGAAGGGAAGTTTTTGCGCACACGACCCTCCATGTTTTGGCCCTCCAACCCTCGTTTGTCGCCCTCCTTCCGGAGCTTCAACCGAGCGTAATCGGGGAAAACAGGCACGAGATGCAATTACTGTCAGCACCGGGGTAAAGGGAGAAGAGGCACTGGTCCGCTGTTGGGCTGCTACCAGCGTCAGTGGCAAGTCGGTGAAGTCGCCAGTTGCGCCAGAAGCCAGCAATTACCGTAGTACGCCTACACACGCGTTCCAGTTATTCACATTGCCTGCAGCTGCTCCATCCACAGCAAGCGTGAGCCCGGATAGCTCAGTCGGTAGAGCATTAGGCTTTTAACCTAAGGGTCCAGGGTTCGAGTCCCTGTCCGGGCGAAGATTTTAACGCTTCCGTAATGGCTCGTCTCGTAGCGCTGGTAGCCCTGCCGTAATCAGTGCACGGAGTTCGTTTCCTGTCAACATTCTGCGCAGAACGGTTTGATTTTTCACGATTCGAGGGGACTTTTGGCTGCGAGCAGTCGTGGCCGAGTGGTTAAGGCGTCTGACTAGAAATCAGATTCCCTCTGGGAGCGTAGGTTCGAGTCCTACCGACTGCGTCTCTTTTTTTTTTATTTTTTTGTTTAAGAAGAAGGAGCACAAAACTTCGCAGTTTGCCTGTACTTCGCTACACCTCACCTCTCACAGCCGTTTATATCGCCTGTCCTCTTGATAAGGGCGAATTCCAAGCGTCAGCTTTCGCGTCAGCCGAGCAAAGTCGGGACAAGTCGGGACATACTACAGGATGGCCTGGAGTGGAGCAACGACGGAAAGAAAACGTTAATGTAACAGCACGTGGCTCACATACTCAGACGTAAAAATTTGCGCCCGTTGCGGTGGCCGGGAATCGAACCCGGATCAACTGCTGGGAAGGCAACTATGCTCACCATTACACCACCACCGCACAGCCGCTGCTCGTAACGCCGCGCTGTGTCGGCTTCCCGCCCGCCGGCAGCGGCCCACGGTGATAGTAGCTGTAGGCGCTTTACGAGGTAGGAGGGTGCATCCACACGCGTTCGGGCAGCGCCTCCACTCACGCTGCGTCTTTGGGCAAGACTCGTCGCCGCGGCCGCAAGGTTACTCACACGATAGTGATGAGCGGTCGCTTTAAGGCAGTGTAGTGGGGGACTCCGCGTGTGTAGCACTTTTTTCGGCTGTATCCGGCGTCGTTGGGTGGCAATCCCACTTTCCCTGCAGACAGCTACTCTGGAATATGCTCGGGAAGCACGGCCGACCGCCCCCAACAAATGCAACTAAAAAAATGAGAACAACAACTAAAAAAGTGGTAGGTTGTTCGCCTACCACTCGGGCGGCCCGGGTTCGATTCCCGGCCGATGCATCGTTTTGCTGTTCTCGCTATAATGCTGCCGCGCCGATTGCTCGTTTGAGCTGCGTCAGCCTCAGGAATGTATAGCAGGATTCGCTGTGAGAAGAACCAAACACGCAGCACGCAAGAGACCGTACTTGGACGGACGCGTGCTATTTCTGAACTCTAGCGTCAGCCTGGCCCTACAGGCCGCTGTGTTCAGGTGCCGCAAGGGCGATGTACTGTAACCTCAGGCAGTGCTGCTTTCCGTTGAAAAAGCCGCGGCAGCAGTTTAATCTAGCAATTCGGGAAAGCACGTGTAGCAACACAACAGATTCTTGAGAAAGCGCAAACTGTCTATCTCTAATATGCGAGACTTACCAAGTTTCCTGGGACGTTGCTTGCAAACGTGCCTCGGTAGCGCAGTGGGTAGCGCGTAAGTCTCATAATCTTAAGGTCGTGAGTTCGATCCTCACCCGGGGCATTTAATTTGCTGTACATCATGGCTGAATTAACGGCGTTGCTGTTGCTAGGGAACGAACTGAATTGTCGTTTGTTATCCACAAGGAGCCCACGCCTCAGCGTTAAAATGTTTACATCCAGCTATGGCAAGGTACAGCTTTGACCTTTCTCCTCCCCTGTTGTGAGTAAAATATGATGCAAACTGCAATGAATTGTCAGTTTCGAGCTGTGCGCCATGCCAGTCTGCAAGCGCAAATATGCTCGCAAACAGAGAACACCACTAAGTCCGGATTCAGCACGAAAAGCGAGAGGAGAGGGAGTAAATCTGACGTTTATCGAGCAAATCCGGTGTGGTCTAGTGGCTAGGATACCTGGCTTTCACCCAGGAGGCCCGGGTTCGATTCCCGGTACCGGAAGGGAAGTTTTTGCGCACACGACCCTCCATGTTTTGGCCCTCCAACCCTCGTTTGTCGCCCTCCTTCCGGAGCTTCAACCGAGCGTAATCGGGGAAAACAGGCACGAGATGCAATTACTGTCAGCACCGGGGTAAAGGGAGAAGAGGCACTGGTCCGCTGTTGGGCTGCTACCAGCGTCAGTGGCAAGTCGGTGAAGTCGCCAGTTGCGCCAGAAGCCAGCAATTACCGTAGTACGCCTACACACGCGTTCCAGTTATTCACATTGCCTGCAGCTGCTCCATCCACAGCAAGCGTGAGCCCGGATAGCTCAGTCGGTAGAGCATTAGGCTTTTAACCTAAGGGTCCAGGGTTCGAGTCCCTGTCCGGGCGAAGATTTTAACGCTTCCGTAATGGCTCGTCTCGTAGCGCTGGTAGCCCTGCCGTAATCAGTGCACGGAGTTCGTTTCCTGTCAACATTCTGCGCAGAACGGTTTGATTTTTCACGATTCGAGGGGACTTTTGGCTGCGAGCAGTCGTGGCCGAGTGGTTAAGGCGTCTGACTAGAAATCAGATTCCCTCTGGGAGCGTAGGTTCGAGTCCTACCGACTGCGTCTCTTTTTTTTTTATTTTTTTGTTTAAGAAGAAGGAGCACAAAACTTCGCAGTTTGCCTGTACTTCGCTACACCTCACCTCTCACAGCCGTTTATATCGCCTGTCCTCTTGATAAGGGCGAATTCCAAGCGTCAGCTTTCGCGTCAGCCGAGCAAAGTCGGGACAAGTCGGGACATACTACAGGATGGCCTGGAGTGGAGCAACGACGGAAAGAAAACGTTAATGTAACAGCACGTGGCTCACATACTCAGACGTAAAAATTTGCGCCCGTTGCGGTGGCCGGGAATCGAACCCGGATCAACTGCTGGGAAGGCAACTATGCTCACCATTACACCACCACCGCACAGCCGCTGCTCGTAACGCCGCGCTGTGTCGGCTTCCCGCCCGCCGGCAGCGGCCCACGGTGATAGTAGCTGTAGGCGCTTTACGAGGTAGGAGGGTGCATCCACACGCGTTCGGGCAGCGCCTCCACGCACGCTGCGTCTTTGGGCAAGACTCGTCGCCGCGGCCGCAAGGTTACTCACACGATAGTGATGAGCGGTCGCTTTAAGGCAGTGTAGTGGGGGACTCCGCGTGTGTAGCACTTTTTTCGGCTGTATCCGGCGTCGTTGGGTGGCAATCCCACTTTCCCTGCAGACAGCTACTCTGGAATATGCTCGGGAAGCACGGCCGACCGCCCCCAACAAATGCAACTAAAAAAATGAGAACAACAACTAAAAAAGTGGTAGGTTGTTCGCCTACCACTCGGGCGGCCCGGGTTCGATTCCCGGCCGATGCATCGTTTTGCTGTTCTCGCTATAATGCTGCCGCGCCGATTGCTCGTTTGAGCTGCGTCAGCCTCAGGAATGTATAGCAGGATTCGCTGTGAGAAGAACCAAACACGCAGCACGCAAGAGACCGTACTTGGACGGACGCGTGCTATTTCTGAACTCTAGCGTCAGCCTGGCCCTACAGGCCGCTGTGTTCAGGTGCCGCAAGGGCGATGTACTGTAACCTCAGGCAGTGCTGCTTTCCGTTGAAAAAGCCGCGGCAGCAGTTTAATCTAGCAATTCGGGAAAGCACGTGTAGCAACACAACAGATTCTTGAGAAAGCGCAAACTGTCTATCTCTAATATGCGAGACTTACCAAGTTTCCTGGGACGTTGCTTGCAAACGTGCCTCGGTAGCGCAGTGGGTAGCGCGTAAGTCTCATAATCTTAAGGTCGTGAGTTCGATCCTCACCCGGGGCATTTAATTTGCTGTACATCATGGCTGAATTAACGGCGTTGCTGTTGCTAGGGAACGAACTGAATTGTCGTTTGTTATCCACAAGGAGCCCACGCCTCAGCGTTAAAATGTTTACATCCAGCTATGGCAAGGTACAGCTTTGACCTTTCTCCTCCCCTGTTGTGAGTAAAATATGATGCAAACTGCAATGAATTGTCAGTTTCGAGCTGTGCGCCATGCCAGTCTGCAAGCGCAAATATGCTCGCAAACAGAGAACACCACTAAGTCCGGATTCAGCACGAAAAGCGAGAGGAGAGGGAGTAAATCTGACGTTTATCGAGCAAATCCGGTGTGGTCTAGTGGCTAGGATACCTGGCTTTCACCCAGGAGGCCCGGGTTCGATTCCCGGTACCGGAAGGGAAGTTTTTGCGCACACGACCCTCCATGTTTTGGCCCTCCAACCCTCGTTTGTCGCCCTCCTTCCGGAGCTTCAACCGAGCGTAATCGGGGAAAACAGGCACGAGATGCAATTACTGTCAGCACCGGGGTAAAGGGAGAAGAGGCACTGGTCCGCTGTTGGGCTGCTACCAGCGTCAGTGGCAAGTCGGTGAAGTCGCCAGTTGCGCCAGAAGCCAGCAATTACCGTAGTACGCCTACACACGCGTTCCAGTTATTCACATTGCCTGCAGCTGCTCCATCCACAGCAAGCGTGAGCCCGGATAGCTCAGTCGGTAGAGCATTAGGCTTTTAACCTAAGGGTCCAGGGTTCGAGTCCCTGTCCGGGCGAAGATTTTAACGCTTCCGTAATGGCTCGTCTCGTAGCGCTGGTAGCCCTGCCGTAATCAGTGCACGGAGTTCGTTTCCTGTCAACATTCTGCGCAGAACGGTTTGATTTTTCACGATTCGAGGGGACTTTTGGCTGCGAGCAGTCGTGGCCGAGTGGTTAAGGCGTCTGACTAGAAATCAGATTCCCTCTGGGAGCGTAGGTTCGAGTCCTACCGACTGCGTCTCTTTTTTTTTTATTTTTTTGTTTAAGAAGAAGGAGCACAAAACTTCGCAGTTTGCCTGTACTTCGCTACACCTCACCTCTCACAGCCGTTTATATCGCCTGTCCTCTTGATAAGGGCGAATTCCAAGCGTCAGCTTTCGCGTCAGCCGAGCAAAGTCGGGACAAGTCGGGACATACTACAGGATGGCCTGGAGTGGAGCAACGACGGAAAGAAAACGTTAATGTAACAGCACGTGGCTCACATACTCAGACGTAAAAATTTGCGCCCGTTGCGGTGGCCGGGAATCGAACCCGGATCAACTGCTGGGAAGGCAACTATGCTCACCATTACACCACCACCGCACAGCCGCTGCTCGTAACGCCGCGCTGTGTCGGCTTCCCGCCCGCCGGCAGCGGCCCACGGTGATAGTAGCTGTAGGCGCTTTACGAGGTAGGAGGGTGCATCCACACGCGTTCGGGCAGCGCCTCCACGCACGCTGCGTCTTTGGGCAAGACTCGTCGCCGCGGCCGCAAGGTTACTCACACGATAGTGATGAGCGGTCGCTTTAAGGCAGTGTAGTGGGGGACTCCGCGTGTGTAGCACTTTTTTCGGCTGTATCCGGCGTCGTTGGGTGGCAATCCCACTTTCCCTGCAGGCAGCTACTCTGGAATATGCTCGGGAAGCACGGCCGACCGCCCCCAACAAATGCAACTAAAAAAATGAGAACAACAACTAAAAAAGTGGTAGGTTGTTCGCCTACCACTCGGGCGGCCCGGGTTCGATTCCCGGCCGATGCATCGTTTTGCTGTTCTCGCTATAATGCTGCCGCGCCGATTGCTCGTTTGAGCTGCGTCAGCCTCAGGAATGTATAGCAGGATTCGCTGTGAGAAGAACCAAACACGCAGCACGCAAGAGACCGTACTTGGACGGACGCGTGCTATTTCTGAACTCTAGCGTCAGCCTGGCCCTACAGGCCGCTGTGTTCAGGTGCCGCAAGGGCGATGTACTGTAACCTCAGGCAGTGCTGCTTTCCGTTGAAAAAGCCGCGGCAGCAGTTTAATCTAGCAATTCGGGAAAGCACGTGTAGCAACACAACAGATTCTTGAGAAAGCGCAAACTGTCTATCTCTAATATGCGAGACTTACCAAGTTTCCTGGGACGTTGCTTGCAAACGTGCCTCGGTAGCGCAGTGGGTAGCGCGTAAGTCTCATAATCTTAAGGTCGTGAGTTCGATCCTCACCCGGGGCATTTAATTTGCTGTACATCATGGCTGAATTAACGGCGTTGCTGTTGCTAGGGAACGAACTGAATTGTCGTTTGTTATCCACAAGGAGCCCACGCCTCAGCGTTAAAATGTTTACATCCAGCTATGGCAAGGTACAGCTTTGACCTTTCTCCTCCCCTGTTGTGAGTAAAATATGATGCAAACTGCAATGAATTGTCAGTTTCGAGCTGTGCGCCATGCCAGTCTGCAAGCGCAAATATGCTCGCAAACAGAGAACACCACTAAGTCCGGATTCAGCACGAAAAGCGAGAGGAGAGGGAGTAAATCTGACGTTTATCGAGCAAATCCGGTGTGGTCTAGTGGCTAGGATACCTGGCTTTCACCCAGGAGGCCCGGGTTCGATTCCCGGTACCGGAAGGGAAGTTTTTGCGCACACGACCCTCCATGTTTTGGCCCTCCAACCCTCGTTTGTCGCCCTCCTTCCGGAGCTTCAACCGAGCGTAATCGGGGAAAACAGGCACGAGATGCAATTACTGTCAGCACCGGGGTAAAGGGAGAAGAGGCACTGGTCCGCTGTTGGGCTGCTACCAGCGTCAGTGGCAAGTCGGTGAAGTCGCCAGTTGCGCCAGAAGCCAGCAATTACCGTAGTACGCCTACACACGCGTTCCAGTTATTCACATTGCCTGCAGCTGCTCCATCCACAGCAAGCGTGAGCCCGGATAGCTCAGTCGGTAGAGCATTAGGCTTTTAACCTAAGGGTCCAGGGTTCGAGTCCCTGTCCGGGCGAAGATTTTAACGCTTCCGTAATGGCTCGTCTCGTAGCGCTGGTAGCCCTGCCGTAATCAGTGCACGGAGTTCGTTTCCTGTCAACATTCTGCGCAGAACGGTTTGATTTTTCACGATTCGAGGGGACTTTTGGCTGCGAGCAGTCGTGGCCGAGTGGTTAAGGCGTCTGACTAGAAATCAGATTCCCTCTGGGAGCGTAGGTTCGAGTCCTACCGACTGCGTCTCTTTTTTTTTTATTTTTTTGTTTAAGAAGAAGGAGCACAAAACTTCGCAGTTTGCCTGTACTTCGCTACACCTCACCTCTCACAGCCGTTTATATCGCCTGTCCTCTTGATAAGGGCGAATTCCAAGCGTCAGCTTTCGCGTCAGCCGAGCAAAGTCGGGACAAGTCGGGACATACTACAGGATGGCCTGGAGTGGAGCAACGACGGAAAGAAAACGTTAATGTAACAGCACGTGGCTCACATACTCAGACGTAAAAATTTGCGCCCGTTGCGGTGGCCGGGAATCGAACCCGGATCAACTGCTGGGAAGGCAACTATGCTCACCATTACACCACCACCGCACAGCCGCTGCTCGTAACGCCGCGCTGTGTCGGCTTCCCGCCCGCCGGCAGCGGCCCACGGTGATAGTAGCTGTAGGCGCTTTACGAGGTAGGAGGGTGCATCCACACGCGTTCGGGCAGCGCCTCCACGCACGCTGCGTCTTTGGGCAAGACTCGTCGCCGCGGCCGCAAGGTTACTCACACGATAGTGATGAGCGGTCGCTTTAAGGCAGTGTAGTGGGGGACTCCGCGTGTGTAGCACTTTTTTCGGCTGTATCCGGCGTCGTTGGGTGGCAATCCCACTTTCCCTGCAGACAGCTACTCTGGAATATGCTCGGGAAGCACGGCCGACCGCCCCCAACAAATGCAACTAAAAAAATGAGAACAACAACTAAAAAAGTGGTAGGTTGTTCGCCTACCACTCGGGCGGCCCGGGTTCGATTCCCGGCCGATGCATCGTTTTGCTGTTCTCGCTATAATGCTGCCGCGCCGATTGCTCGTTTGAGCTGCGTCAGCCTCAGGAATGTATAGCAGGATTCGCTGTGAGAAGAACCAAACACGCAGCACGCAAGAGACCGTACTTGGACGGACGCGTGCTATTTCTGAACTCTAGCGTCAGCCTGGCCCTACAGGCCGCTGTGTTCAGGTGCCGCAAGGGCGATGTACTGTAACCTCAGGCAGTGCTGCTTTCCGTTGAAAAAGCCGCGGCAGCAGTTTAATCTAGCAATTCGGGAAAGCACGTGTAGCAACACAACAGATTCTTGAGAAAGCGCAAACTGTCTATCTCTAATATGCGAGACTTACCAAGTTTCCTGGGACGTTGCTTGCAAACGTGCCTCGGTAGCGCAGTGGGTAGCGCGTAAGTCTCATAATCTTAAGGTCGTGAGTTCGATCCTCACCCGGGGCATTTAATTTGCTGTACATCATGGCTGAATTAACGGCGTTGCTGTTGCTAGGGAACGAACTGAATTGTCGTTTGTTATCCACAAGGAGCCCACGCCTCAGCGTTAAAATGTTTACATCCAGCTATGGCAAGGTACAGCTTTGACCTTTCTCCTCCCCTGTTGTGAGTAAAATATGATGCAAACTGCAATGAATTGTCAGTTTCGAGCTGTGCGCCATGCCAGTCTGCAAGCGCAAATATGCTCGCAAACAGAGAACACCACTAAGTCCGGATTCAGCACGAAAAGCGAGAGGAGAGGGAGTAAATCTGACGTTTATCGAGCAAATCCGGTGTGGTCTAGTGGCTAGGATACCTGGCTTTCACCCAGGAGGCCCGGGTTCGATTCCCGGTACCGGAAGGGAAGTTTTTGCGCACACGACCCTCCATGTTTTGGCCCTCCAACCCTCGTTTGTCGCCCTCCTTCCGGAGCTTCAACCGAGCGTAATCGGGGAAAACAGGCACGAGATGCAATTACTGTCAGCACCGGGGTAAAGGGAGAAGAGGCACTGGTCCGCTGTTGGGCTGCTACCAGCGTCAGTGGCAAGTCGGTGAAGTCGCCAGTTGCGCCAGAAGCCAGCAATTACCGTAGTACGCCTACACACGCGTTCCAGTTATTCACATTGCCTGCAGCTGCTCCATCCACAGCAAGCGTGAGCCCGGATAGCTCAGTCGGTAGAGCATTAGGCTTTTAACCTAAGGGTCCAGGGTTCGAGTCCCTGTCCGGGCGAAGATTTTAACGCTTCCGTAATGGCTCGTCTCGTAGCGCTGGTAGCCCTGCCGTAATCAGTGCACGGAGTTCGTTTCCTGTCAACATTCTGCGCAGAACGGTTTGATTTTTCACGATTCGAGGGGACTTTTGGCTGCGAGCAGTCGTGGCCGAGTGGTTAAGGCGTCTGACTAGAAATCAGATTCCCTCTGGGAGCGTAGGTTCGAGTCCTACCGACTGCGTCTCTTTTTTTTTTATTTTTTTGTTTAAGAAGAAGGAGCACAAAACTTCGCAGTTTGCCTGTACTTCGCTACACCTCACCTCTCACAGCCGTTTATATCGCCTGTCCTCTTGATAAGGGCGAATTCCAAGCGTCAGCTTTCGCGTCAGCCGAGCAAAGTCGGGACAAGTCGGGACATACTACAGGATGGCCTGGAGTGGAGCAACGACGGAAAGAAAACGTTAATGTAACAGCACGTGGCTCACATACTCAGACGTAAAAATTTGCGCCCGTTGCGGTGGCCGGGAATCGAACCCGGATCAACTGCTGGGAAGGCAACTATGCTCACCATTACACCACCACCGCACAGCCGCTGCTCGTAACGCCGCGCTGTGTCGGCTTCCCGCCCGCCGGCAGCGGCCCACGGTGATAGTAGCTGTAGGCGCTTTACGAGGTAGGAGGGTGCATCCACACGCGTTCGGGCAGCGCCTCCACGCACGCTGCGTCTTTGGGCAAGACTCGTCGCCGCGGCCGCAAGGTTACTCACACGATAGTGATGAGCGGTCGCTTTAAGGCAGTGTAGTGGGGGACTCCGCGTGTGTAGCACTTTTTTCGGCTGTATCCGGCGTCGTTGGGTGGCAATCCCACTTTCCCTGCAGACAGCTACTCTGGAATATGCTCGGGAAGCACGGCCGACCGCCCCCAACAAATGCAACTAAAAAAATGAGAACAACAACTAAAAAAGTGGTAGGTTGTTCGCCTACCACTCGGGCGGCCCGGGTTCGATTCCCGGCCGATGCATCGTTTTGCTGTTCTCGCTATAATGCTGCCGCGCCGATTGCTCGTTTGAGCTGCGTCAGCCTCAGGAATGTATAGCAGGATTCGCTGTGAGAAGAACCAAACACGCAGCACGCAAGAGACCGTACTTGGACGGACGCGTGCTATTTCTGAACTCTAGCGTCAGCCTGGCCCTACAGGCCGCTGTGTTCAGGTGCCGCAAGGGCGATGTACTGTAACCTCAGGCAGTGCTGCTTTCCGTTGAAAAAGCCGCGGCAGCAGTTTAATCTAGCAATTCGGGAAAGCACGTGTAGCAACACAACAGATTCTTGAGAAAGCGCAAACTGTCTATCTCTAATATGCGAGACTTACCAAGTTTCCTGGGACGTTGCTTGCAAACGTGCCTCGGTAGCGCAGTGGGTAGCGCGTAAGTCTCATAATCTTAAGGTCGTGAGTTCGATCCTCACCCGGGGCATTTAATTTGCTGTACATCATGGCTGAATTAACGGCGTTGCTGTTGCTAGGGAACGAACTGAATTGTCGTTTGTTATCCACAAGGAGCCCACGCCTCAGCGTTAAAATGTTTACATCCAGCTATGGCAAGGTACAGCTTTGACCTTTCTCCTCCCCTGTTGTGAGTAAAATATGATGCAAACTGCAATGAATTGTCAGTTTCGAGCTGTGCGCCATGCCAGTCTGCAAGCGCAAATATGCTCGCAAACAGAGAACACCACTAAGTCCGGATTCAGCACGAAAAGCGAGAGGAGAGGGAGTAAATCTGACGTTTATCGAGCAAATCCGGTGTGGTCTAGTGGCTAGGATACCTGGCTTTCACCCAGGAGGCCCGGGTTCGATTCCCGGTACCGGAAGGGAAGTTTTTGCGCACACGACCCTCCATGTTTTGGCCCTCCAACCCTCGTTTGTCGCCCTCCTTCCGGAGCTTCAACCGAGCGTAATCGGGGAAAACAGGCACGAGATGCAATTACTGTCAGCACCGGGGTAAAGGGAGAAGAGGCACTGGTCCGCTGTTGGGCTGCTACCAGCGTCAGTGGCAAGTCGGTGAAGTCGCCAGTTGCGCCAGAAGCCAGCAATTACCGTAGTACGCCTACACACGCGTTCCAGTTATTCACATTGCCTGCAGCTGCTCCATCCACAGCAAGCGTGAGCCCGGATAGCTCAGTCGGTAGAGCATTAGGCTTTTAACCTAAGGGTCCAGGGTTCGAGTCCCTGTCCGGGCGAAGATTTTAACGCTTCCGTAATGGCTCGTCTCGTAGCGCTGGTAGCCCTGCCGTAATCAGTGCACGGAGTTCGTTTCCTGTCAACATTCTGCGCAGAACGGTTTGATTTTTCACGATTCGAGGGGACTTTTGGCTGCGAGCAGTCGTGGCCGAGTGGTTAAGGCGTCTGACTAGAAATCAGATTCCCTCTGGGAGCGTAGGTTCGAGTCCTACCGACTGCGTCTCTTTTTTTTTTATTTTTTTGTTTAAGAAGAAGGAGCACAAAACTTCGCAGTTTGCCTGTACTTCGCTACACCTCACCTCTCACAGCCGTTTATATCGCCTGTCCTCTTGATAAGGGCGAATTCCAAGCGTCAGCTTTCGCGTCAGCCGAGCAAAGTCGGGACAAGTCGGGACATACTACAGGATGGCCTGGAGTGGAGCAACGACGGAAAGAAAACGTTAATGTAACAGCACGTGGCTCACATACTCAGACGTAAAAATTTGCGCCCGTTGCGGTGGCCGGGAATCGAACCCGGATCAACTGCTGGGAAGGCAACTATGCTCACCATTACACCACCACCGCACAGCCGCTGCTCGTAACGCCGCGCTGTGTCGGCTTCCCGCCCGCCGGCAGCGGCCCACGGTGATAGTAGCTGTAGGCGCTTTACGAGGTAGGAGGGTGCATCCACACGCGTTCGGGCAGCGCCTCCACGCACGCTGCGTCTTTGGGCAAGACTCGTCGCCGCGGCCGCAAGGTTACTCACACGATAGTGATGAGCGGTCGCTTTAAGGCAGTGTAGTGGGGGACTCCGCGTGTGTAGCACTTTTTTCGGCTGTATCCGGCGTCGTTGGGTGGCAATCCCACTTTCCCTGCAGACAGCTACTCTGGAATATGCTCGGGAAGCACGGCCGACCGCCCCCAACAAATGCAACTAAAAAAATGAGAACAACAACTAAAAAAGTGGTAGGTTGTTCGCCTACCACTCGGGCGGCCCGGGTTCGATTCCCGGCCGATGCATCGTTTTGCTGTTCTCGCTATAATGCTGCCGCGCCGATTGCTCGTTTGAGCTGCGTCAGCCTCAGGAATGTATAGCAGGATTCGCTGTGAGAAGAACCAAACACGCAGCACGCAAGAGACCGTACTTGGACGGACGCGTGCTATTTCTGAACTCTAGCGTCAGCCTGGCCCTACAGGCCGCTGTGTTCAGGTGCCGCAAGGGCGATGTACTGTAACCTCAGGCAGTGCTGCTTTCCGTTGAAAAAGCCGCGGCAGCAGTTTAATCTAGCAATTCGGGAAAGCACGTGTAGCAACACAACAGATTCTTGAGAAAGCGCAAACTGTCTATCTCTAATATGCGAGACTTACCAAGTTTCCTGGGACGTTGCTTGCAAACGTGCCTCGGTAGCGCAGTGGGTAGCGCGTAAGTCTCATAATCTTAAGGTCGTGAGTTCGATCCTCACCCGGGGCATTTAATTTGCTGTACATCATGGCTGAATTAACGGCGTTGCTGTTGCTAGGGAACGAACTGAATTGTCGTTTGTTATCCACAAGGAGCCCACGCCTCAGCGTTAAAATGTTTACATCCAGCTATGGCAAGGTACAGCTTTGACCTTTCTCCTCCCCTGTTGTGAGTAAAATATGATGCAAACTGCAATGAATTGTCAGTTTCGAGCTGTGCGCCATGCCAGTCTGCAAGCGCAAATATGCTCGCAAACAGAGAACACCACTAAGTCCGGATTCAGCACGAAAAGCGAGAGGAGAGGGAGTAAATCTGACGTTTATCGAGCAAATCCGGTGTGGTCTAGTGGCTAGGATACCTGGCTTTCACCCAGGAGGCCCGGGTTCGATTCCCGGTACCGGAAGGGAAGTTTTTGCGCACACGACCCTCCATGTTTTGGCCCTCCAACCCTCGTTTGTCGCCCTCCTTCCGGAGCTTCAACCGAGCGTAATCGGGGAAAACAGGCACGAGATGCAATTACTGTCAGCACCGGGGTAAAGGGAGAAGAGGCACTGGTCCGCTGTTGGGCTGCTACCAGCGTCAGTGGCAAGTCGGTGAAGTCGCCAGTTGCGCCAGAAGCCAGCAATTACCGTAGTACGCCTACACACGCGTTCCAGTTATTCACATTGCCTGCAGCTGCTCCATCCACAGCAAGCGTGAGCCCGGATAGCTCAGTCGGTAGAGCATTAGGCTTTTAACCTAAGGGTCCAGGGTTCGAGTCCCTGTCCGGGCGAAGATTTTAACGCTTCCGTAATGGCTCGTCTCGTAGCGCTGGTAGCCCTGCCGTAATCAGTGCACGGAGTTCGTTTCCTGTCAACATTCTGCGCAGAACGGTTTGATTTTTCACGATTCGAGGGGACTTTTGGCTGCGAGCAGTCGTGGCCGAGTGGTTAAGGCGTCTGACTAGAAATCAGATTCCCTCTGGGAGCGTAGGTTCGAGTCCTACCGACTGCGTCTCTTTTTTTTTTATTTTTTTGTTTAAGAAGAAGGAGCACAAAACTTCGCAGTTTGCCTGTACTTCGCTACACCTCACCTCTCACAGCCGTTTATATCGCCTGTCCTCTTGATAAGGGCGAATTCCAAGCGTCAGCTTTCGCGTCAGCCGAGCAAAGTCGGGACAAGTCGGGACATACTACAGGATGGCCTGGAGTGGAGCAACGACGGAAAGAAAACGTTAATGTAACAGCACGTGGCTCACATACTCAGACGTAAAAATTTGCGCCCGTTGCGGTGGCCGGGAATCGAACCCGGATCAACTGCTGGGAAGGCAACTATGCTCACCATTACACCACCACCGCACAGCCGCTGCTCGTAACGCCGCGCTGTGTCGGCTTCCCGCCCGCCGGCAGCGGCCCACGGTGATAGTAGCTGTAGGCGCTTTACGAGGTAGGAGGGTGCATCCACACGCGTTCGGGCAGCGCCTCCACGCACGCTGCGTCTTTGGGCAAGACTCGTCGCCGCGGCCGCAAGGTTACTCACACGATAGTGATGAGCGGTCGCTTTAAGGCAGTGTAGTGGGGGACTCCGCGTGTGTAGCACTTTTTTCGGCTGTATCCGGCGTCGTTGGGTGGCAATCCCACTTTCCCTGCAGACAGCTACTCTGGAATATGCTCGGGAAGCACGGCCGACCGCCCCCAACAAATGCAACTAAAAAAATGAGAACAACAACTAAAAAAGTGGTAGGTTGTTCGCCTACCACTCGGGCGGCCCGGGTTCGATTCCCGGCCGATGCATCGTTTTGCTGTTCTCGCTATAATGCTGCCGCGCCGATTGCTCGTTTGAGCTGCGTCAGCCTCAGGAATGTATAGCAGGATTCGCTGTGAGAAGAACCAAACACGCAGCACGCAAGAGACCGTACTTGGACGGACGCGTGCTATTTCTGAACTCTAGCGTCAGCCTGGCCCTACAGGCCGCTGTGTTCAGGTGCCGCAAGGGCGATGTACTGTAACCTCAGGCAGTGCTGCTTTCCGTTGAAAAAGCCGCGGCAGCAGTTTAATCTAGCAATTCGGGAAAGCACGTGTAGCAACACAACAGATTCTTGAGAAAGCGCAACTGTCTATCTCTAATATGCGAGACTTACCAAGTTTCCTGGGACGTTGCTTGCAAACGTGCCTCGGTAGCGCAGTGGGTAGCGCGTAAGTCTCATAATCTTAAGGTCGTGAGTTCGATCCTCACCCGGGGCATTTAATTTGCTGTACATCATGGCTGAATTAACGGCGTTGCTGTTGCTAGGGAACGAACTGAATTGTCGTTTGTTATCCACAAGGAGCCCACGCCTCAGCGTTAAAATGTTTACATCCAGCTATGGCAAGGTACAGCTTTGACCTTTCTCCTCCCCTGTTGTGAGTAAAATATGATGCAAACTGCAATGAATTGTCAGTTTCGAGCTGTGCGCCATGCCAGTCTGCAAGCGCAAATATGCTCGCAAACAGAGAACACCACTAAGTCCGGATTCAGCACGAAAAGCGAGAGGAGAGGGAGTAAATCTGACGTTTATCGAGCAAATCCGGTGTGGTCTAGTGGCTAGGATACCTGGCTTTCACCCAGGAGGCCCGGGTTCGATTCCCGGTACCGGAAGGGAAGTTTTTGCGCACACGACCCTCCATGTTTTGGCCCTCCAACCCTCGTTTGTCGCCCTCCTTCCGGAGCTTCAACCGAGCGTAATCGGGGAAAACAGGCACGAGATGCAATTACTGTCAGCACCGGGGTAAAGGGAGAAGAGGCACTGGTCCGCTGTTGGGCTGCTACCAGCGTCAGTGGCAAGTCGGTGAAGTCGCCAGTTGCGCCAGAAGCCAGCAATTACCGTAGTACGCCTACACACGCGTTCCAGTTATTCACATTGCCTGCAGCTGCTCCATCCACAGCAAGCGTGAGCCCGGATAGCTCAGTCGGTAGAGCATTAGGCTTTTAACCTAAGGGTCCAGGGTTCGAGTCCCTGTCCGGGCGAAGATTTTAACGCTTCCGTAATGGCTCGTCTCGTAGCGCTGGTAGCCCTGCCGTAATCAGTGCACGGAGTTCGTTTCCTGTCAACATTCTGCGCAGAACGGTTTGATTTTTCACGATTCGAGGGGACTTTTGGCTGCGAGCAGTCGTGGCCGAGTGGTTAAGGCGTCTGACTAGAAATCAGATTCCCTCTGGGAGCGTAGGTTCGAGTCCTACCGACTGCGTCTCTTTTTTTTTTATTTTTTTGTTTAAGAAGAAGGAGCACAAAACTTCGCAGTTTGCCTGTACTTCGCTACACCTCACCTCTCACAGCCGTTTATATCGCCTGTCCTCTTGATAAGGGCGAATTCCAAGCGTCAGCTTTCGCGTCAGCCGAGCAAAGTCGGGACAAGTCGGGACATACTACAGGATGGCCTGGAGTGGAGCAACGACGGAAAGAAAACGTTAATGTAACAGCACGTGGCTCACATACTCAGACGTAAAAATTTGCGCCCGTTGCGGTGGCCGGGAATCGAACCCGGATCAACTGCTGGGAAGGCAACTATGCTCACCATTACACCACCACCGCACAGCCGCTGCTCGTAACGCCGCGCTGTGTCGGCTTCCCGCCCGCCGGCAGCGGCCCACGGTGATAGTAGCTGTAGGCGCTTTACGAGGTAGGAGGGTGCATCCACACGCGTTCGGGCAGCGCCTCCACGCACGCTGCGTCTTTGGGCAAGACTCGTCGCCGCGGCCGCAAGGTTACTCACACGATAGTGATGAGCGGTCGCTTTAAGGCAGTGTAGTGGGGGACTCCGCGTGTGTAGCACTTTTTTCGGCTGTATCCGGCGTCGTTGGGTGGCAATCCCACTTTCCCTGCAGACAGCTACTCTGGAATATGCTCGGGAAGCACGGCCGACCGCCCCCAACAAATGCAACTAAAAAAATGAGAACAACAACTAAAAAAGTGGTAGGTTGTTCGCCTACCACTCGGGCGGCCCGGGTTCGATTCCCGGCCGATGCATCGTTTTGCTGTTCTCGCTATAATGCTGCCGCGCCGATTGCTCGTTTGAGCTGCGTCAGCCTCAGGAATGTATAGCAGGATTCGCTGTGAGAAGAACCAAACACGCAGCACGCAAGAGACCGTACTTGGACGGACGCGTGCTATTTCTGAACTCTAGCGTCAGCCTGGCCCTACAGGCCGCTGTGTTCAGGTGCCGCAAGGGCGATGTACTGTAACCTCAGGCAGTGCTGCTTTCCGTTGAAAAAGCCGCGGCAGCAGTTTAATCTAGCAATTCGGGAAAGCACGTGTAGCAACACAACAGATTCTTGAGAAAGCGCAAACTGTCTATCTCTAATATGCGAGACTTACCAAGTTTCCTGGGACGTTGCTTGCAAACGTGCCTCGGTAGCGCAGTGGGTAGCGCGTAAGTCTCATAATCTTAAGGTCGTGAGTTCGATCCTCACCCGGGGCATTTAATTTGCTGTACATCATGGCTGAATTAACGGCGTTGCTGTTGCTAGGGAACGAACTGAATTGTCGTTTGTTATCCACAAGGAGCCCACGCCTCAGCGTTAAAATGTTTACATCCAGCTATGGCAAGGTACAGCTTTGACCTTTCTCCTCCCCTGTTGTGAGTAAAATATGATGCAAACTGCAATGAATTGTCAGTTTCGAGCTGTGCGCCATGCCAGTCTGCAAGCGCAAATATGCTCGCAAACAGAGAACACCACTAAGTCCGGATTCAGCACGAAAAGCGAGAGGAGAGGGAGTAAATCTGACGTTTATCGAGCAAATCCGGTGTGGTCTAGTGGCTAGGATACCTGGCTTTCACCCAGGAGGCCCGGGTTCGATTCCCGGTACCGGAAGGGAAGTTTTTGCGCACACGACCCTCCATGTTTTGGCCCTCCAACCCTCGTTTGTCGCCCTCCTTCCGGAGCTTCAACCGAGCGTAATCGGGGAAAACAGGCACGAGATGCAATTACTGTCAGCACCGGGGTAAAGGGAGAAGAGGCACTGGTCCGCTGTTGGGCTGCTACCAGCGTCAGTGGCAAGTCGGTGAAGTCGCCAGTTGCGCCAGAAGCCAGCAATTACCGTAGTACGCCTACACACGCGTTCCAGTTATTCACATTGCCTGCAGCTGCTCCATCCACAGCAAGCGTGAGCCCGGATAGCTCAGTCGGTAGAGCATTAGGCTTTTAACCTAAGGGTCCAGGGTTCGAGTCCCTGTCCGGGCGAAGATTTTAACGCTTCCGTAATGGCTCGTCTCGTAGCGCTGGTAGCCCTGCCGTAATCAGTGCACGGAGTTCGTTTCCTGTCAACATTCTGCGCAGAACGGTTTGATTTTTCACGATTCGAGGGGACTTTTGGCTGCGAGCAGTCGTGGCCGAGTGGTTAAGGCGTCTGACTAGAAATCAGATTCCCTCTGGGAGCGTAGGTTCGAGTCCTACCGACTGCGTCTCTTTTTTTTTTATTTTTTTGTTTAAGAAGAAGGAGCACAAAACTTCGCAGTTTGCCTGTACTTCGCTACACCTCACCTCTCACAGCCGTTTATATCGCCTGTCCTCTTGATAAGGGCGAATTCCAAGCGTCAGCTTTCGCGTCAGCCGAGCAAAGTCGGGACAAGTCGGGACATACTACAGGATGGCCTGGAGTGGAGCAACGACGGAAAGAAAACGTTAATGTAACAGCACGTGGCTCACATACTCAGACGTAAAAATTTGCGCCCGTTGCGGTGGCCGGGAATCGAACCCGGATCAACTGCTGGGAAGGCAACTATGCTCACCATTACACCACCACCGCACAGCCGCTGCTCGTAACGCCGCGCTGTGTCGGCTTCCCGCCCGCCGGCAGCGGCCCACGGTGATAGTAGCTGTAGGCGCTTTACGAGGTAGGAGGGTGCATCCACACGCGTTCGGGCAGCGCCTCCACGCACGCTGCGTCTTTGGGCAAGACTCGTCGCCGCGGCCGCAAGGTTACTCACACGATAGTGATGAGCGGTCGCTTTAAGGCAGTGTAGTGGGGGGACTCCGCGTGTGTAGCACTTTTTTCGGCTGTATCCGGCGTCGTTGGGTGGCAATCCCACTTTCCCTGCAGACAGCTACTCTGGAATATGCTCGGGAAGCACGGCCGACCGCCCCCAACAAATGCAACTAAAAAAATGAGAACAACAACTAAAAAAGTGGTAGGTTGTTCGCCTACCACTCGGGCGGCCCGGGTTCGATTCCGGCCGATGCATCGTTTTGCTGTTCTCGCTATAATGCTGCCGCGCCGATTGCTCGTTTGAGCTGCGTCAGCCTCAGGAATGTATAGCAGGATTCGCTGTGAGAAGAACCAAACACGCAGCACGCAAGAGACCGTACTTGGACGGACGCGTGCTATTTCTGAACTCTAGCGTCAGCCTGGCCCTACAGGCCGCTGTGTTCAGGTGCCGCAAGGGCGATGTACTGTAACCTCAGGCAGTGCTGCTTTCCGTTGAAAAAGCCGCGGCAGCAGTTTAATCTAGCAATTCGGGAAAGCACGTGTAGCAACACAACAGATTCTTGAGAAAGCGCAAACTGTCTATCTCTAATATGCGAGACTTACCAAGTTTCCTGGGACGTTGCTTGCAAACGTGCCTCGGTAGCGCAGTGGGTAGCGCGTAAGTCTCATAATCTTAAGGTCGTGAGTTCGATCCTCACCCGGGGCATTTAATTTGCTGTACATCATGGCTGAATTAACGGCGTTGCTGTTGCTAGGGAACGAACTGAATTGTCGTTTGTTATCCACAAGGAGCCCACGCCTCAGCGTTAAAATGTTTACATCCAGCTATGGCAAGGTACAGCTTTGACCTTTCTCCTCCCCTGTTGTGAGTAAAATATGATGCAAACTGCAATGAATTGTCAGTTTCGAGCTGTGCGCCATGCCAGTCTGCAAGCGCAAATATGCTCGCAAACAGAGAACACCACTAAGTCCGGATTCAGCACGAAAAGCGAGAGGAGAGGGAGTAAATCTGACGTTTATCGAGCAAATCCGGTGTGGTCTAGTGGCTAGGATACCTGGCTTTCACCCAGGAGGCCCGGGTTCGATTCCCGGTACCGGAAGGGAAGTTTTTGCGCACACGACCCTCCATGTTTTGGCCCTCCAACCCTCGTTTGTCGCCCTCCTTCCGGAGCTTCAACCGAGCGTAATCGGGGAAAACAGGCACGAGATGCAATTACTGTCAGCACCGGGGTAAAGGGAGAAGAGGCACTGGTCCGCTGTTGGGCTGCTACCAGCGTCAGTGGCAAGTCGGTGAAGTCGCCAGTTGCGCCAGAAGCCAGCAATTACCGTAGTACGCCTACACACGCGTTCCAGTTATTCACATTGCCTGCAGCTGCTCCATCCACAGCAAGCGTGAGCCCGGATAGCTCAGTCGGTAGAGCATTAGGCTTTTAACCTAAGGGTCCAGGGTTCGAGTCCCTGTCCGGGCGAAGATTTTAACGCTTCCGTAATGGCTCGTCTCGTAGCGCTGGTAGCCCTGCCGTAATCAGTGCACGGAGTTCGTTTCCTGTCAACATTCTGCGCAGAACGGTTTGATTTTTCACGATTCGAGGGGACTTTTGGCTGCGAGCAGTCGTGGCCGAGTGGTTAAGGCGTCTGACTAGAAATCAGATTCCCTCTGGGAGCGTAGGTTCGAGTCCTACCGACTGCGTCTCTTTTTTTTTTATTTTTTTGTTTAAGAAGAAGGAGCACAAAACTTCGCAGTTTGCCTGTACTTCGCTACACCTCACCTCTCACAGCCGTTTATATCGCCTGTCCTCTTGATAAGGGCGAATTCCAAGCGTCAGCTTTCGCGTCAGCCGAGCAAAGTCGGGACAAGTCGGGACATACTACAGGATGGCCTGGAGTGGAGCAACGACGGAAAGAAAACGTTAATGTAACAGCACGTGGCTCACATACTCAGACGTAAAAATTTGCGCCCGTTGCGGTGGCCGGGAATCGAACCCGGATCAACTGCTGGGAAGGCAACTATGCTCACCATTACACCACCAACCCCGCACAGCCGCTGCTCGTAACGCCGCGCTGTGTCGGCTTCCCGCCCGCCGGCAGCGGCCCACGGTGATAGTAGCTGTAGGCGCTTTACGAGGTAGGAGGGTGCATCCACACGCGTTCGGGCAGCGCCTCCACGCACGCTGCGTCTTTGGGCAAGACTCGTCGCCGCGGCCGCAAG
>NW_026048608.1:17500-22500 GCF_023864345.2 Schistocerca serialis cubense | reverse complement strand
GGCGCATCCTCAGCGCACAAAGTCCTCAATCGGACCAGCACACTGCAGATGGCCACCGCGCTTCGCACCGGGCCCGCGAGGACCTACTTTGGCCGCAAGGCGCCGCGAGCAGGGGGCGCCGGCGCGCAGCTGCGCCGCCTGCCGCGTCCGTCGGCCGGCGCGCCTGCCACCGGCCGCCCCCACCAGCCGGCTGTAGCGCGTGCGCCCACGCACCGCGCTGCCAGCACGCCGGGCGGCCCCCCCTCACCGGCCGGGGACGGTCCCACCCAGCCACCGCCGCGTATCGCCTCACACCCAGATCCCCTTTCACGTTCGTGGGCATGGTGGGTCCCCTTTCACGTTCGTGGGCATGGTGGGTATCCCTGAAACAACCGGTTAATAGCTCGACCGATCGTCGCCAACACTGATTCACCTCTAGCGAGAACAACCGCACCACAACGGGTTACCGGTTGTTCATTTGCGTAACGTCACCAGCAAACGTACACGTCCATCGCCATTTGCAACGAGTATTGCATGCCTGTGTCAGGTGTCACAACACACTACGTCTGCCCACATAGACGCAACAACATGTGCACGCCTAGAGAACACGTGGAAGGTAGACCCCGTACGTATGCGGTGTCCATTGCGCGAACGACTGTCAGCCCGCCTCTGCAGCATGTCGCAGATGTGGAACGCGGTGCAACATGCTATCACGGTGTGTGAGAAGAGACGACTACGTCCGAATACACGCTCCACTACATCAACAGACTGCTCATGCTGATCGCCATCCAGGGCGTCCGTTCCTCCCACACGTCTGTATGGCGTACCACACTGCAATCCAGCTCTTATAGGGAGACGACACGTAGCTGCGTGCACAATATTTGGACTGTATGGTCCGCCGTTGCTAGGCGCTGTCGTCATACGGTCACATGGGCCACGATGTATCATTCAGTACATACGGAGCAATGTGCAGTACAGTTTGTGGGTTTTGCGTACATCGGCGGACAGGTGACAGGCCGTACCACAACGTAGGCTGAGTACGTCGGCATGCGAAGGGCATTGAACATGCAAACTTCTCACCGACCAGCTTGCGAAGGCAGGGGGGAAGGGGGGGGGGCATGTACGTCCTGCTGCTATCCACACTACAGTGTATAGCAGGAGCATGTGGAAAGTCAGCAACACCTGCAAGGTGTTTAACATGACGCGATACACAGGGGACCGGGCAGTGCGAGTAGCGAACTATATTGCGAGGGTTGCGGTTAGGCAACACTACACTACTTTAACGGGTTGCATAACAATTACAGAGCAGGTTCAGCGACAACGTGCGTCAGGTTAAGGCGCAATATAGTTTAGGTTACGGCGCACTTTAGGTTAGGTTAAGGCACATTATAGGTTAGGTTAAGGCACAACATGGGTTACGTTAAGGCACAACATGGGTTAGGTTAAGGCACAACATGGGTTAGGTTAAGGCACAACATGGGTTAGGTTAAGGCACAACATGGGTTAGGTTAAGGCACAACATGGGTTAGGTTAAGGCACAACATGGGTTAGGTTAAGGCACAACATGGGTTAGGTTAAGGCACAACATGGGTTAGGTTAAGGCACAACATGGGTTAGGTTAAGGCACAACATGGGTTAGGTTAAGGCACAACATGGGTTAGGTTAAGGCACAACATGGGTTAGGTTAAGGCACAACATGGGTTAGGTTAAGGCACAACATGGGTTAGGTTAAGGCACAACATGGGTTAGGTTAAGGCACAACATGGGTTAGGTTAAGGCACAACATGGGTTAGGTTAAGGCACAACATGGGTTAGGTTAAGGCACAACATGGGTTAGGTTAAGGCACAACATGGGTTAGGTTAAGGCACAACATGGGTTAGGTTAAGGCACAACATGGGTTAGGTTAAGGCACAACATGGGTTAGGTTAAGGCACAACATGGGTTAGGTTAAGGCACAACATGGGTTAGGTTAAGGCACAACATGGGTTAGGTTAAGGCACAACATGGGTTAGGTTAAGGCACAACATGGGTTAGGTTAAGGCACAACATGGGTTAGGTTAAGGCACAACATGGGTTAGGTTAAGGCACAACATGGGTTAGGTTAAGGCACAACATGGGTTAGGTTAAGGCACAACATGGGTTAGGTTAAGGCACAACATGGGTTAGGTTAAGGCACAACATGGGTTAGGTTAAGGCACAACATGGGTTAGGTTAAGGCACAACATGGGTTAGGTTAAGGCACAACATGGGTTAGGTTAAGGCACAACATGGGTTAGGTTAAGGCACAACATGGGTTAGGTTAAGGCACACCATGGGTTAGGTTAAGGCACACCATGGGTTAGGTTAAGGCACACCATGGGTTAGGTTAAGGCACAACATGGGTTAGGTTAAGGCACAACATGGGTTAGGTTAAGGCACAACATGGGTTAGGTTAAGGCACAACATGGGTTAGGTTAAGGCACAACATGGGTTAGGTTAAGGCACAACGTAGGTTAGGTTAAGGCACAACGTGGGTTAGGTTAAGGCACAACGTGGGTTAGGTTAAGGCACAACGTGGGTTAGGTTAAGGCACAACGTGGGTTAGGTTAAGGCACAACATGGGTTAGGTTAAGGCACAACATGGGTTAGGTTAAGGCACACCATGGGTTAGGTTAAGGCACAACATGGGTTAGGTTAAGGCACAACATGGGTTAGGTTAAGGCACAACATGGGTTAGGTTAAGGCACAACATGGGTTAGGTTAAGGCACAACATGGGTTAGGTTAAGGCACAACATGGGTTAGGTTAAGGCACAACATGGGTTAGGTTAAGGCACAACGTAGGTTAGGTTAAGGCACAACGTGGGTTAGGTTAAGGCACAACATGGGTTAGGTTAAGGCACAACATGGGTTAGGTTAAGGCACAACATGGGTTAGGTTAAGGCACAACATGGGTTAGGTTAAGGCACAACATGGGTTAGGTTAAGGCACAACATGGGTTAGGTTACGGCACAACATGGGTTACGTTACGGCACAACATGGGTTACGTTACGGCACAACATGGGTTACGTTACGGCACAACATGGGTTACGTTACGGCACAACATGGGTTACGTTACGGCACAACATGGGTTACGTTACGGCACAACATGGGTTACGTTACGGCACAAATTAGGTTAGGTTACGGCACAAATTAGGTTAGGTTAAGGCACAAATTAGGTTAGGTTAAGGCACAAATTAGGTTAGGTTAAGGCACAAATTAGGTTAGGTTAAGGCACAAATTAGGTTAGGTTAAGGCACAAATTAGGTTAGGTTAAGGCACAAATTAGGTTAGGTTAAGGCACAAATTAGGTTAGGTTAAGGCACGATATAGGTTAGGTTAAGGCACGATATAGGTTAGGTTAAGGCACGATATAGGTTAGGTTAAGGCACGATATAGGTTAGGTTAAGGCACGATATAGGTTAGGTTAAGGCACGATATAGGTTAGGTTAAGGCACGATATAGGTTAGGTTAAGGCACGATATAGGTTAGGTTAAGGCACGATATAGGTTAGGTTAAGGTACGATATAGGTTAGGTTAAGGTACGATATAGGTTAGGTTAAGGTACGATATAGGTTAGGTTAAGGTACGATATAGGTTAGGTTAAGGTACGATATAGGTTAGGTTAAGGTACGATATAGGTTAGGTTAAGGTACGATATAGGTTAGGTTAAGGTACGATATAGGTTAGGTTAAGGTACGATATAGGTTAGGTTAAGGTACGATATAGCGTAGGTTCAGATACACATTGTTGTAGGGAAAGGTGTATTGGGGGGGGGGGCGGCAGGTTCGTTGATAGTGATTATCGTAATTGGATGCCTGCGGTATTATCCGATTTGTCACGTCAGGATGCACTTTTGGCTCATGACAGGCGGCGCTCCGATTCCATGGTTGTGGCAGATCTGTGTCTTTCATTCCTGCCATTGTTTGTGTGCTGTGACAGGAGGCAGTATTGTGATGTTGGGTGCACCACTGTGTAGGACATGTGTGGGTGTTCGTGGCTTAGCTGAGCAATGTGCGGATGTCGGAAGGGTGGGATATTGTGTTTTCTGGGTGGACCTCCCGGTCTGGTAATGATAGTGTGGATTGTGTCATGTGGCGGAGAGGATGCACTGGATGTTCTTCCATGCTGGTGGTTAGATATTGTGTGTGATAAGAGAGTAGTGTGTGATAAGAGTGTCTGGCTGACGTGTGGTTCTCATTGTGTGCAGAGTCTTTCAGCATGTATAGGGACGGTTGTATATATTATCTGTATTCTGATGGCTCTGCATCTATTACTAATCAGTGCCGTGTATACGGTTACTCTAGTTCCAGTCGAAACTGTTCTATCTCTGTACATTAGTGACACTGCGGCTCCACTATGTTGCCGCCCCTGTCGGCCGTTTCCCCCAGTGTATGGCTAATGATTATCAGCAATCAGTCTATTAGTCAATACCGGTAGTGTGACGACGTCAAATGTCCGGGATGGGGGAAGCTACACCCTTCCCGTGGGTCAGGGCCTAGAAAGACTCTTCCCACGCAGGAGACTCGGACTGTCGTTACTCTTCCGAGACATATATGTGCCCAGCGTTTTTTTGCGGCTGCGAGTGCAACGCCAGGAGGCTCGGACTGTCGTTACTCTTCCGAGATATATATTTGCCCAGCGTTTTTTGCGACTGCGAGTGCAACGCCCACGGGTGCCGACATGGATGGGGCGCTTCCTAGCTGATGGCTCAGCATGAGAATCCGTACAGTGAGCAATGCGATCGCGTCTGTAGCTTGTACGTGGTACAGCTCGCAGCTCATGAATAGGGACAGCGGGAATGTCGCATATTGGAAATATCTCTTCATGAAACGCATGTTATAGGTGTGAATTGCACCTTACGAGTGCGGGAAACGTCCGCCGTTCATCCGCTGGCGATGCGAGTTGGGCGGTTGGGGTGGGGCACGAACGGGTGCAGGTGGTGTGATTGCCGGTCCACGACTTCGTGCGGCAGAGGCACTGGCGTATGGGTGCTGTGGTCGA
>NW_026048608.1:5000-10000 GCF_023864345.2 Schistocerca serialis cubense | reverse complement strand
AGTCACCAAGGCAAACGGACCGGACGAGCCGACCGATTGGTTTTGATCTAATAAAAGCGTCCCTTCCATCTCTGGTCGGGACTCTGTTTGCATGTATTAGCTCTAGAATTACCACAGTTATCCAAGTAACGTGGGTACGATCTAAGGAACCATAACTGATTTAATGAGCCATTCGCGGTTTCACCTTAATGCGGCTTGTACTGAGACATGCATGGCTTAATCTTTGAGACAAGCATATGACTACTGGCAGGATCAACCAGGGAGCTGCGTCAACTAGAGCTGAGCAGCCGGCCGCCCGGGAGTGTGTCCCGGGGGCCCGCGCGAACACGCAAGCGTCCGCTCAATTATTCTGCAAACAGGAGGAGGCTGAGCTCCCCTGCACAACACACCTCGAAACCCTCTCAGGTCCCGGCGGCGCGCAGCGCCGTCCTAAGTACTTGGTCGGGTTCGAGAGAGGCGCAATCGCCCGGAGTTAGGCGAGTAGACGCTTTAGGTGCGACCACCCGTGCTCCCAACTGAGCTTGCCGCTGCCGACAGAGGCCCGGGAGCGTGCTGTCGTGGCATTGCCGGCGGGAGACAACACGCGCCACCTACGGTGACCGGCAGCTCCAACGCCAGCGCCACAGAAGGACAAAAGCCCTACTTGGGTGCCGAAGCGAACTCTCCCAGCACAGCGCACGCGCCAACACGTCCGCACAGCTGCGATACAAACCACCTGCGAGAACCGCTGGGGCGACCGAGCAGCAGACGGCGTCGCGGCGCCGAGCGCCGGGCGGCGGCGCATCCTCAGCGCACAAAGTCCTCAATCGGACCAGCACACTGCAGATGGCCACCGCGCTTCGCACCGGGCCCGCGAGGACCTACTTTGGCCGCAAGGCGCCGCGAGCAGGGGGCGCCGGCGCGCAGCTGCGCCGCCTGCCGCGTCCGTCGGCCGGCGCGCCTGCCACCGGCCGCCCCCACCAGCCGGCTGTAGCGCGTGCGCCCACGCACCGCGCTGCCAGCACGCCGGGCGGCCCCCCCTCACCGGCCGGGGACGGTCCCACCCAGCCACCGCCGCGTATCGCCTCACACCCAGATCCCCTTTCACGTTCGTGGGCATGGTGGGTCCCCTTTCACGTTCGTGGGCATGGTGGGTATCCCTGAAACAACCGGTTAATAGCTCGACCGATCGTCGCCAACACTGATTCACCTCTAGCGAGAACAACCGCACCACAACGGGTTACCGGTTGTTCATTTGCGTAACGTCACCAGCAAACGTACACGTCCATCGCCATTTGCAACGAGTATTGCATGCCTGTGTCAGGTGTCACAACACACTACGTCTGCCCACATAGACGCAACAACATGTGCACGCCTAGAGAACACGTGGAAGGTAGACCCCGTACGTATGCGGTGTCCATTGCGCGAACGACTGTCAGCCCGCCTCTGCAGCATGTCGCAGATGTGGAACGCGGTGCAACATGCTATCACGGTGTGTGAGAAGAGACGACTACGTCCGAATACACGCTCCACTACATCAACAGACTGCTCATGCTGATCGCCATCCAGGGCGTCCGTTCCTCCCACACGTCTGTATGGCGTACCACACTGCAATCCAGCTCTTATAGGGAGACGACACGTAGCTGCGTGCACAATATTTGGACTGTATGGTCCGCCGTTGCTAGGCGCTGTCGTCATACGGTCACATGGGCCACGATGTATCATTCAGTACATACGGAGCAATGTGCAGTACAGTTTGTGGGTTTTGCGTACATCGGCGGACAGGTGACAGGCCGTACCACAACGTAGGCTGAGTACGTCGGCATGCGAAGGGCATTGAACATGCAAACTTCTCACCGACCAGCTTGCGAAGGCAGGGGGGAAGGGGGGGGGGCATGTACGTCCTGCTGCTATCCACACTACAGTGTATAGCAGGAGCATGTGGAAAGTCAGCAACACCTGCAAGGTGTTTAACATGACGCGATACACAGGGGACCGGGCAGTGCGAGTAGCGAACTATATTGCGAGGGTTGCGGTTAGGCAACACTACACTACTTTAACGGGTTGCATAACAATTACAGAGCAGGTTCAGCGACAACGTGCGTCAGGTTAAGGCGCAATATAGTTTAGGTTACGGCGCACTTTAGGTTAGGTTAAGGCACATTATAGGTTAGGTTAAGGCACAACATGGGTTACGTTAAGGCACAACATGGGTTACGTTAAGGCACAACATGGGTTAGGTTAAGGCACAACATGGGTTAGGTTAAGGCACAACATGGGTTAGGTTAAGGCACAACATGGGTTAGGTTAAGGCACAACATGGGTTAGGTTAAGGCACAACATGGGTTAGGTTAAGGCACAACATGGGTTAGGTTAAGGCACAACATGGGTTAGGTTAAGGCACAACATGGGTTAGGTTAAGGCACAACATGGGTAGGTTAAGGCACAACATGGGTTAGGTTAAGGCACAACATGGGTTAGGTTAAGGCACAACATGGGTTAGGTTAAGGCACAACATGGGTTAGGTTAAGGCACAACATGGGTTAGGTTAAGGCACAACATGGGTTAGGTTAAGCACAACATGGTTAGGTTAAGGCACCAACATGGGTTAGGTTAAGGCACAACATGGGTTAGGTTAAGGCACAACATGGGTTAGGTTAAGGCACAACATGGGTTAGGTTAAGGCACAACATGGGTTAGGTTAAGGCACAACATGGGTTAGGTTAAGGCACAACATGGGTTAGGTTAAGGCACAACATGGGTTAGGTTAAGGCACAACATGGGTTAGGTTAAGGCACAACATGGGTTAGTTAAGGCACAACATGGGTTAGGTTAAGGCACAACATGGGTTAGGTTAAGGCACAACATGGTTAGGTTAAGGCACAACATGGGTTAGGTTAAGGCACAACATGGGTTAGGTTAAGGCACAACATGGGTTAGGTTAAGGCACAACATGGGTTAGGTTAAGGCACAACATGGGTTAGGTTAAGGCACAACATGGGTTAGGTTAAGGCACAACATGGGTTAGGTTAAGGCACACCATGGGTTAGGTTAAGGCACACCATGGGTTAGGTTAAGGCACACCATGGGTTAGGTTAAGGCACAACATGGGTTAGGTTAAGGCACAACATGGGTTAGGTTAAGGCACAACATGGGTTAGGTTAAGGCACAACATGGGTTAGGTTAAGGCACAACATGGGTTAGGTTAAGGCACAACGTAGGTTAGGTTAAGGCACAACGTGGGTTAGGTTAAGGCACAACGTGGGTTAGGTTAAGGCACAACGTGGGTTAGGTTAAGGCACAACGTGGGTTAGGTTAAGGCACAACATGGGTTAGGTTAAGGCACAACATGGGTTAGGTTAAGGCACACCATGGGTTAGGTTAAGGCACAACATGGGTTAGGTTAAGGCACAACATGGGTTAGGTTAAGGCACAACATGGGTTAGGTTAAGGCACAACATGGGTTAGGTTAAGGCACAACATGGGTTAGGTTAAGGCACAACATGGGTTAGGTTAAGGCACAACATGGGTTAGGTTAAGGCACAACGTAGGTTAGGTTAAGGCACAACGTGGGTTAGGTTAAGGCACAACATGGGTTAGGTTAAGGCACAACATGGGTTAGGTTAAGGCACAACATGGGTTAGGTTAAGGCACAACATGGGTTAGGTTAAGGCACAACATGGGTTAGGTTAAGGCACAACATGGGTTAGGTTACGGCACAACATGGGTTACGTTACGGCACAACATGGGTTACGTTACGGCACAACATGGGTTACGTTACGGCACAACATGGGTTACGTTACGGCACAACATGGGTTACGTTACGGCACAACATGGGTTACGTTACGGCACAAATTAGGTTAGGTTACGGCACAAATTAGGTTAGGTTAAGGCACAAATTAGGTTAGGTTAAGGCACAAATTAGGTTAGGTTAAGGCACAAATTAGGTTAGGTTAAGGCACAATTAGGTTAGGTTAAGGCACAAATTAGGTTAGGTTAAGGCACAAATTAGGTTAGGTTAAGGCACGATATAGGTTAGGTTAAGGCACGATATAGGTTAGGTTAAGGCACGATATAGGTTAGGTTAAGGCACGATATAGGTTAGGTTAAGGCACGATATAGGTTAGGTTAAGGCACGATATAGGTTAGGTTAAGGCACGATATAGGTTAGGTTAAGGCACGATATAGGTTAGGTTAAGGCACGATATAGGTTAGGTTAAGGTACGATATAGGTTAGGTTAAGGTACGATATAGGTTAGGTTAAGGTACGATATAGGTTAGGTTAAGGTACGATATAGGTTAGGTTAAGGTACGATATAGGTTAGGTTAAGGTACGATATAGGTTAGGTTAAGGTACGATATAGGTTAGGTTAAGGTACGATATAGGTTAGGTTAAGGTACGATATAGGTTAGGTTAAGGTACGATATAGCGTAGGTTCAGATACACATTGTTGTAGGGAAAGGTGTATTGGGGGGGGGGGCGGCAGGTTCGTTGATAGTGATTATCGTAATTGGATGCCTGCGGTATTATCCGATTTGTCACGTCAGGATGCACTTTTGGCTCATGACAGGCGGCGCTCCGATTCCATGGTTGTGGCAGATCTGTGTCTTTCATTCCTGCCATTGTTTGTGTGCTGTGACAGGAGGCAGTATTGTGATGTTGGGTGCACCACTGTGTAGGACATGTGTGGGTGTTCGTGGCTTAGCTGAGCAATGTGCGGATGTCGGAAGGGTGGGATATTGTGTTTTCTGGGTGGACCTCCCGGTCTGGTAATGATAGTGTGGATTGTGTCATGTGGCGGAGAGGATGCACTGGATGTTCTTCCATGCTGGTGGTTAGATATTGTGTGTGATAAGAGAGTAGTGTGTGATAAGAGTGTCTGGCTGACGTGTGGTTCTCATTGTGTGCAGAGTCTTTCAGCATGTATAGGGACGGTTGTATATATTATCTGTATTCTGATGGCTCTGCATCTATTACTAATCAGTGCCGTGTATACGGTTACTCTAGTTCCAGTCGAAAC
>NW_026048607.1:62500-63880 GCF_023864345.2 Schistocerca serialis cubense | reverse complement strand
GGTCGGAAGCCTAAGGCGGCGAGATCCCTCGCCGACGCTGGAGACCATACACCCCTCCAGTTCAACGTCGCGGTGGACACAATCACCTCCTCAACGTCACGGTGCAGGTTGGAGATGGCACGCCGGATGGACGGCGTGTCGTAGTAGGCCGCCTTCTGGGAGTGACACCAGTCGAGCCGGAGGTGGTCTCCGACTATCTGGGCGTCGACCACGCGGGCGATGCCGTCTTTGACCGCCACCACGTCAGGCTTGCGGATGCCCTCAGGTGTTCGGAGGTGGGGCTCCACAGAGACATTGAAGCCCCTCTGCGCGAGTCCACGGGCGACATAACGCACTACAGCGTCATGGCGCTTGACCCGGGACCCGTGCGTCCTAAAGCAAGCCTGAAGTACGTGGTTGGCGGTCTCCACGGCCTGGCACCCCGCGCGGCATCTGGTGTCCGCCTCCCGCCCGCGACTGCGCCGTGCCTTCGTAGGGAAGGCGTTGATGCGGGCGCGGAGGGCGTCGATGTATTCACGCCCAGATAGCAGGCGACTGGTGTCGGCGACCCACTGATGTTGGCCACTGACGGCGGCAGAAGATGACAGTGCCGCACCGTCAATGGCGATGTGTAGGCGCGCCGCCCACATTTCCCCAACCTGCGTTGACGATTTGAGGAGGTGGCCCTCCCACATTAGGTGGCGCTCCAGCACCTCGATCTCACGCTGTACCTCATCCATGCCTACACCGTCGCAGGCTGGCCCTATCTTCTTCAGCGCCAGGAGACGGGACCGACGGAGGGTCGGACCCATCCATCGGCAAGATGGAATGCCGAGGCCCCCCTGGGCAACAGGAGCGTGGAAGTATCCCAGGGGGGTGTCCGCCGGAAGGCGGAACCATCTCCTGACGGCGGCCCGGATGGTAACGTCGGCCGACTTCAAAGCACCCACCCGGGTGCGGCTGAGGGCCAGCCCGTGGTACAGGCCAGGGAGAAGTACGTTGGTGAGAGCGTGGAGGCGCTGTTGCGGCTTCAGCGGAGCTCGGGAGATGACGTCAAGCTGCTCCACCAGGTGGCTACGTGGATTGAAGACACAGCGACCCGCCGTGGAAAATTGCAGCCCCAGGTACCGGAAGGTTTCACCCACACGCAGGGCAGGCATTAAGAGAGTCATAGTTACTCCCGCCGTTTACCCGCGCTTGCTTGAATTTCTTCACGTTGACATTCAGAGCACTGGGCAGAAATCACATTGCGTCAACACCCGCTAGGGCCATCGCAATGCTTTGTTTTAATTAGACAGTCGGATTCCCCCAGTCCGTGCCAGTTCTGAGTTGATCGTTGAATGGCGGCCGAAGAGAATCCGCGCACCCGCGCGCCCCCGGAGGAGCACGCTAAGGCGGACG
>NW_026048607.1:52500-57500 GCF_023864345.2 Schistocerca serialis cubense | reverse complement strand
ACCGGACGAGCCGACCGATTGGTTTTGATCTAATAAAAGCGTCCCTTCCATCTCTGGTCGGGACTCTGTTTGCATGTATTAGCTCTAGAATTACCACAGTTATCCAAGTAACGTGGGTACGATCTAAGGAACCATAACTGATTTAATGAGCCATTCGCGGTTTCACCTTAATGCGGCTTGTACTGAGACATGCATGGCTTAATCTTTGAGACAAGCATATGACTACTGGCAGGATCAACCAGGGAGCTGCGTCAACTAGAGCTGAGCAGCCGGCCGCCCGGGAGTGTGTCCCGGGGGCCCGCGCGAACACGCAAGCGTCCGCTCAATTATTCTGCAAACAGGAGGAGGCTGAGCTCCCCTGCACCATACACCTCGAAACCCTCTCAGGTCCCGGCGGCGCGCAGCGCCGTCCTAAGTACTTGGTCGGGTTCGAGAGAGGCGCAATCGCCCGGGGTTTGGCGAGTAGACGCTTTAGGTGCGACCACCCGTGCTCCCAACTGAGCTTGCCGCTGCCGACAGAGGCCCGGGAGCGTGCTGTCGTGGCATTGCCGGCGGGAGACAACACGCGCCACCTACGGTGACCGGCAGCTCCAACGCCAGCGCCACAGAAGGACAAAAGCCCCACTTGGGTGCCGAAGCGAACTCTCCCAGCACAGCGCACGCGCCAACACGTCCGCACAGCTGCGATACAAACCACCTGCGAGAACCGCAGAGGCGACCGAGCAGCAGACGGCGTCGCGGCGCCGAGCGCCGGGCGGCGGCGCATCCTCAGCGCACACAGTCCTCAATCGGACCAGCACACTGCAGATGTCCACCGCGCTTCGCACCGGGCCCGCGAGGACCTACTTTGGCCGCACGGCGCCGCGTGCAGGGTGCGCCGGCGCGCAGCTGCGCCGCCTGCCGCCTCCGTCGGCCGGCGCGCCTGCCACTGGCCGCCCCCACCAGCCGGCTGTAGCGCGTGCGCCCACGCACCGCGCGGCCAGCACGCCGGGAGGCCCCCCCTCACCGGCCGGGGACGGTCCCACCCAGCCACCGCCGCGTATCGCTTCACACCCAGATGCCATTCACGTTCGTGGGCATGGTGGGTATCGCTGGAACAACCGGTTGGTAGCTCAACCGATCGTCGCCATCACTGATTCACCTCTAGCGAGAACAACCGCACCACAACGGTTTACCAGTTGTTCATTTGCGTAACGTCACCAGCAAACGTAGGCGTCCATCGCCATTTGCAAATTCAACGATTGTTGCATGCCTGTGTCAGGTGTCACGACACACTATGTCTGCCCACATACACGCAACAACATGTGCACGCTTCGCGAACACGTGGAAGGTGGCCCCCGTACGTATGCGATGTCCATTGCGCGAACGACTGTCAACCGGCCTCTGTCGCATGTCGCAGATGTGGAACGCAGTGCACCATGCTATCACGGTGTGTGAGAAGAGACGACTACGTCTGACAACACGCGCCACTACATCAACAGACGGCTCATGCTGATCGCCATCCAGGGCATACCACACTGCAATCCAGCTCTTATAGGGAGACGACACGTAGCTGAGTGCACAACATTTGGACCGCATGGTTCGCCGTTGTTGGCGCAGTCGTTGTACGGTCACATGTACCACGATGTATCATTCAGTACATGAGGACCAATGTGCAGTACAGTGTGTGATTTGGACGTACAACATCAGCGGACAGTTGACACAGGCCGTACCACAGCGTAGGCTAAGTGCTTCGCCATGCGAATGCCAATGAACAACTGCAAATGCCAATGAACAACTGCAAAGGGCATTGAGCATGTACGTCCTGCTGCCATCCACATTACAGTGTATAGCTGCAAGGTGTTTAACATGAAGCGATACACTGGGGACCGGGCAGTGCGAGTAGCAAACTATATTGCGGGGGTTGCAGTTAGGCAACACTACACTAATTTAACGCGTCGTATGACAATTACAGAGCAGGTTAAGGCCCAACGTGTGTTGGGTTAAGGCCCAACGTGTGTTGGGTTAAGGCCCAACGTGTGTTGGGTTAAGGCCCAACGTGTGTTGGGTTAAGGCCCAACGTGTGTTGGGTTAAGGCCCAACGTGTGTTGGGTTAAGGCCCAACGTGTGTTGGGTTAAGGCCCAACGTGTGTTGGGTTAAGGCCCAACGTGTGTTGGGTTAAGGCCCAACGTGTGTTGGGTTAAGGCCCAACGTGTGTTGGGTTAAGGCCCAACGTGTGTTGGGTTAAGGCCCAACGTGTGTTGGGTTAAGGCCCAACGTGTGTTGGGTTAAGGCCCAACGTGTGTTGGGTTAAGGCCCAACGTGTGTTGGGTTAAGGCCCAACGTGTGTTGGGTTAAGGCCCAACGTGTGTTGGGTTAAGGCCCAACGTGTGTTGGGTTAAGGCCCAACGTGTGTTGGGTTAAGGCCCAACATAGGTTGGGTTAAGGCCCAACATAGGTTGGGTTAAGGCCCAACATAGGTTGGGTTAAGGCGCAACATAGGTTGGGTTAAGGCGCAACATAGGTTGGGTTAAGGCGCAACATAGGTTGGGTTAAGGCGCAACATAGGTTGGGTTAAGGCGCAACATAGGTTGGGTTAAGGCGCAACATAGGTTGGGTTAAGGCGCAACATAGGTTGGGTTAAGGCCCAACATAGGTTGGGTTAAGGCGCAACATAGGTTGGGTTAAGGCGCAACATAGGTTGGGTTAAGGCGCAACATAGGTTGGGTTAAGGCGCAACATAGGTTGGGTTAAGGCGCAACATAGGTTGGGTTAAGGCGCAACATAGGTTGGGTTAAGGCGCAACATAGGTTAGGTTAAGGCGCAACATAGGTTAGGTTAAGGCGCAACATAGGTTAGGTTAAGGCGCAACATAGGTTAGGTTAAGGCGCAACATAGGTTAGGTTAAGGCGCAACATAGGTTAGGTTAAGGCGCAACATAGGTTAGGTTAAGGCGCAACATAGGTTAGGTTAAGGCGCAACATAGGTTAGGTTAAGGCGCAACATAGGTTAGGTTAAGGCGCAACATAGGTTAGGTTAAGGCGCAACATAGGTTAGGTTAAGGCGCAACATAGGTTAGGTTAAGGCGCAACATAGGTTAGGTTAAGGCGCAACATAGGTTAGGTTAAGGCGCAACATAGGTTAGGTTAAGGCGCAACATAGGTTAGGTTAAGGCGCAACATAGGTTAGGTTAAGGCGCAACATAGGTTAGGTTAAGGCGCAACATAGGTTAGGTTAAGGCGCAACATAGGTTAGGTTAAGGCGCAACATAGGTTAGGTTAAGGCGCAACATAGGTTAGGTTAAGGCGCAACATAGGTTAGGTTAAGGCGCAACATAGGTTAGGTTAAGGCGCAACATAGGTTAGGTTGAGGCACAATATAGGTTAGGTTGAGGTACCGTATAGGTTAGGTTAAGGTACAGTATAGTTTAGGTTAAGGTACAGTATAGTTTAGGTTAAGGTACAGTATAGTTTAGGTTAAGGTACAGTATAGTTTAGGTTAAGGTACAGTATAGTTTAGGTTAAGGTACAGTATAGTTTAGGTTAAGGTACAGTATAGTTTAGGTTAAGGTACACATTGTTGTATGGAAAGGTGTAATGGGGGGGGGGGGGGGGGGGGCGGCCGGTCGGTTTGTTGATTGTGATTATAGTAAGTGGATGCCTGCGGCATCATCTGATTTGCCACGTCAGGATGCACCTTTGGCTCATGACAGGCGGCGCTCCGATTCCATGCTTGTGGCAGACCTGTGTCTTTCATTCCTGCCATTGTTTGTGTGCTGTGAGAGGAGGCAGTATTGTGATGTTGGGTGCACCCCTGTGTAGGACATGTGTGGGTGTTGGTGGCTTAGCTGAGCAATGGTGGTTGTCGGGGGGGTGGGATATTCCGTTTTCTGAGTGGACCTCCCAGTCTGGTTATGACAGTGTGGATTGTCTCATGTGGCGGAGAGGATGCACTGGGTGTTGTTCCATGCTGGTGCTTACATATTGTCTGTGTGCGTGTTACAGGCGGAGAGTAGTGCGTGATAAGAGTGTGTGGCTGCCGTGTGGTTGTGATTGTGAGCAGAGTCTTTCAGCATGTATACGGACAGTTGTATATATTATCTGTATTCTGATGGGTCTATGTATTACTAATCAGCGCCGTGTATACGTTTAATCCGGTTCCAGTCGAAACTGTTGTATCTCTGTACATTAGTGACACGGCGAGCGCGCTATGTAGCTACTCGTCTCGGCAGCTTCCACCGGTGTATGGCAAATGATTATAAGCAATGAGTCGAGTCGTCAATACCGATAGTGTGACGTCACATGTCTGGGGTGGGGGACGCTGCGCCCTTCCGGTGGGTCATGGCCTAGAAAGACGCTCCCCACGCAGGGGGGCTTGGACTGTCATAAACTCTTCCGAGTAATATACTTGCCGTACGTTTTTGCGACTGCGAGTGCAACGCCCACCGGTACCGACATGGATGGAGCGCCTCCTAGCTGACCGCTCAGCATCGGCATTCGTACAGAGAGCAACGCGATCGCGTCTCTAGCTCGTAACTGGTACAGCTCGCAGCTCATGTATAGGGACAGCGGGAATGTCGCATATTGGACATAACTCTTCATGAAACGCAAGTTATAGGGGTGGATTGCACATTGCGACTGCGGGAAAAGTCCGCCGTTCATCCGCTGGAGTTGCGAGTTGGGCGGTTAGGGTGGGGCGCCGGTGGAGTGATTGCCGGTCGACGATTTCGTGCGGCAGAGGCGCTGGCGTTGGGGTGCTGTGGTCGACAGAGGACGCAGGCTTTGTGGGTGGGGTCGAAAGATGGGCACTGTGGGCCCATCGCTGTCTTAGTCGGCTTGGCGTCTCATAGATGGCGGTATCGTCGTTGCAGGACGTCATGCCGCGGGAGACCTACAGATGGCGCTGTGTTTTGTGGTGCGCTCGACATGGCGGACGTAGTGTTGTCAGATTCGCATAGATGGAGGTATTGCATGTGGTTTCGCCGTATTTTCATAGATGGCGATACTGTTTTGCCGGCATG
>NW_026048607.1:42500-45000 GCF_023864345.2 Schistocerca serialis cubense | reverse complement strand
ATCAACCAGGGAGCTGCGTCAACTAGAGCTGAGCAGCCGGCCGCCCGGGAGTGTGTCCCGGGGGCCCGCGCGAACACGCAAGCGTCCGCTCAATTATTCTGCAAACAGGAGGAGGCTGAGCTCCCCTGCACCATACACCTCGAAACCCTCTCAGGTCCCGGCGGCGCGCAGCGCCGTCCTAAGTACTTGGTCGGGTTCGAGAGAGGCGCAATCGCCCGGGGTTTGGCGAGTAGACGCTTTAGGTGCGACCACCCGTGCTCCCAACTGAGCTTGCCGCTGCCGACAGAGGCCCGGGAGCGTGCTGTCGTGGCATTGCCGGCGGGAGACAACACGCGCCACCTACGGTGACCGGCAGCTCCAACGCCAGCGCCACAGAAGGACAAAAGCCCCACTTGGGTGCCGAAGCGAACTCTCCCAGCACAGCGCACGCGCCAACACGTCCGCACAGCTGCGATACAAACCACCTGCGAGAACCGCAGAGGCGACCGAGCAGCAGACGGCGTCGCGGCGCCGAGCGCCGGGCGGCGGCGCATCCTCAGCGCACACAGTCCTCAATCGGACCAGCACACTGCAGATGTCCACCGCGCTTCGCACCGGGCCCGCGAGGACCTACTTTGGCCGCACGGCGCCGCGTGCAGGGTGCGCCGGCGCGCAGCTGCGCCGCCTGCCGCCTCCGTCGGCCGGCGCGCCTGCCACTGGCCGCCCCCACCAGCCGGCTGTAGCGCGTGCGCCCACGCACCGCGCGGCCAGCACGCCGGGAGGCCCCCCCTCACCGGCCGGGGACGGTCCCACCCAGCCACCGCCGCGTATCGCTTCACACCCAGATGCCATTCACGTTCGTGGGCATGGTGGGTATCGCTGGAACAACCGGTTGGTAGCTCAACCGATCGTCGCCATCACTGATTCACCTCTAGCGAGAACAACCGCACCACAACGGTTTACCAGTTGTTCATTTGCGTAACGTCACCAGCAAACGTAGGCGTCCATCGCCATTTGCAAATTCAACGATTGTTGCATGCCTGTGTCAGGTGTCACGACACACTATGTCTGCCCACATACACGCAACAACATGTGCACGCTTCGCGAACACGTGGAAGGTGGCCCCCGTACGTATGCGATGTCCATTGCGCGAACGACTGTCAACCGGCCTCTGTCGCATGTCGCAGATGTGGAACGCAGTGCACCATGCTATCACGGTGTGTGAGAAGAGACGACTACGTCTGACAACACGCGCCACTACATCAACAGACGGCTCATGCTGATCGCCATCCAGGGCATACCACACTGCAATCCAGCTCTTATAGGGAGACGACACGTAGCTGAGTGCACAACATTTGGACCGCATGGTTCGCCGTTGTTGGCGCAGTCGTTGTACGGTCACATGTACCACGATGTATCATTCAGTACATGAGGACCAATGTGCAGTACAGTGTGTGATTTGGACGTACAACATCAGCGGACAGTTGACACAGGCCGTACCACAGCGTAGGCTAAGTGCTTCGCCATGCGAATGCCAATGAACAACTGCAAATGCCAATGAACAACTGCAAAGGGCATTGAGCATGTACGTCCTGCTGCCATCCACATTACAGTGTATAGCTGCAAGGTGTTTAACATGAAGCGATACACTGGGGACCGGGCAGTGCGAGTAGCAAACTATATTGCGGGGGTTGCAGTTAGGCAACACTACACTAATTTAACGCGTCGTATGACAATTACAGAGCAGGTTAAGGCCCAACGTGTGTTGGGTTAAGGCCCAACGTGTGTTGGGTTAAGGCCCAACGTGTGTTGGGTTAAGGCCCAACGTGTGTTGGGTTAAGGCCCAACGTGTGTTGGGTTAAGGCCCAACGTGTGTTGGGTTAAGGCCCAACGTGTGTTGGGTTAAGGCCCAACGTGTGTTGGGTTAAGGCCCAACGTGTGTTGGGTTAAGGCCCAACGTGTGTTGGGTTAAGGCCCAACGTGTGTTGGGTTAAGGCCCAACGTGTGTTGGGTTAAGGCCCAACGTGTGTTGGGTTAAGGCCCAACGTGTGTTGGGTTAAGGCCCAACGTGTGTTGGGTTAAGGCCCAACGTGTGTTGGGTTAAGGCCCAACGTGTGTTGGGTTAAGGCCCAACGTGTGTTGGGTTAAGGCCCAACGTGTGTTGGGTTAAGGCCCAACATAGGTTGGGTTAAGGCCCAACATAGGTTGGGTTAAGGCGCAACATAGGTTGGGTTAAGGCGCAACATAGGTTGGGTTAAGGCGCAACATAGGTTGGGTTAAGGCGCAACATAGGTTGGGTTAAGGCGCAACATAGGTTGGGTTAAGGCGCAACATAGGTTGGGTTAAGGCGCAACATAGGTTGGGTTAAGGCCCAACATAGGTTGGGTTAAGGCGCAACATAGGTTGGGTTAAGGCGCAACATAGGTTGGGTTAAGGCGCAACATAGGTTGGGTTAAGGCGCAACATAGGTTGGGTTAAGGCGCAACATAGGTTGGGTTAAGGCGCAACATAGGTTGGGTTA
>NW_026048607.1:32500-37500 GCF_023864345.2 Schistocerca serialis cubense | reverse complement strand
CCTGAAGCAAGCCTGTAACACGTGGTTGGCGGTCTCTACGGCCTGGCAGCCCGCGCGGCATCTGGTGTCCGCCTCCCGCCCGCGACTGCGCCGTGCCTTCGTGGGGAAGGCGTTGATGCGGGCGCGGAGAGCGTCGATGAAGTTACGCCCAGATAGCAGGCGACTGGTGTCAGCGACCCACTGGTGTTGCCCCTTGACGGCGGCGGAAGATGACAGCGCCGCACCGTCAAAGGCAACGTGCAGGCGCGCGGCCCACATCTCTCCAACCTGCGTCGACGATTTGAGGAGGTGGCCCTCCCACATAAGATGCCGCTCCAGCGCCTCGATCTCACGCTGCACCTCGTCCCGGCCTGCACCGTCGGCGGCTGGCCCAATCCTCTTCAGCGCCAGGAGACGGGACCGGCGAAGTGTTGGCCCCATCCATCGGCATGATGGGATGCCGAGGCCTCCCTGGGCTACAGGAGCGTGGAAGTAGCCCAGGGGAGTGTCCGCCGGAAGGCGGAACCATCTCCTGACGGCGGCACGGATGGTCACATCTGCCGCTTTCAACGCACCCACTCGGGTGCGGCTGAGGGCCAGCCCATGGTACAGGCCAGGCAGAAGTACGGTGGTGAGGGCGTGGAGGCGCTGTTGCGGCTTGAGCGGAGCTCGGGAGATGACGTCCAGCTGCTCCACCAGGTGGCGTCGTGGGTTGAAAACGCAGCGACCAGCGGTGGAGAATTGCAGTCCCAGGTACCGGAAGGTTTCACCCACACGTAGGGCGGGCACGGTGGCGTTGCCCGCTTTGAAGGTAACGTCGGCGTCGACCTTCACCTTCTTGTCGCGCCCAGACGCGACTAAGGCGAGGGTGAAACACTTCCGGGCGTTGATCTGCAGCCCCAGATGGGCGAGGGCTGCGACGGCTGCGTCGATGAGGGACTGCAATCCCCTCGCGGTCGATGCAAAAAGCAGGACGTCATCTGCGAAGGCCGCAGCGTTAACTCTGCGACCAAGGATCCGAGCTCCGATGTGGGAGGGAAGTTGACTCAAAACATAGTCCACCGCAAAATTGAAAAGGAGGGGGGAGAGGGGGTCACCCTGACGCACACCCCTAGCCGGCTGCAGGGGCACGCCCACGTCGGCGCCGCCCGCTATCACCGTCGTGCTACCCTCGTAACACCTTTCGACGTACTCAATAAAGCAATCCGGCAGGCCATGGGCCCTCAGCACGGGGCGGAGGGCGGCATGGTCCACCGAATCGAACGCTTTAGAGACGTCGATCGATGCCACAAAAACAGAGCGACAGGAGCGGACTGCGTCGGTGAGAGCAGTGTCCAAGATGAAGGTGTTTTCCAACATCCCATCCCGGGGGATGAATGCCCGCTGACGTTCGTCCACAGCACATGCACGCATCAGGCGTGACGCGAGAACCTTGTGAAAGGTCCGCGCCAACACCGAGCAGACCGTAATGGGGCGAAAGTCAGCGGGGGATGTTGGTGCAGCCGTTTTGGGGAGAAGTGACGTCCGGGCGCGAAGCAGACGCTCGGGGAGGGCGCGGGCCAGGAGGAAGAGGTTCAAGAGTTTCACCAGGACTTCATGCGGCAGGCGCCGCAGCTCCGCTGGAGTCAGGCCGTCCGGCCCGGCTGCCGATCCCCTGGGCGGCAAGGCAGCAGCGACCTCCTCACGTGTGACCGGCCCCCATAGGCACTCAGGAGCGACAGGCTCCGAGTGCGGGAGAAGGCGGTCACGGATGAAGCCGGCGGTGGAGATCGGCTTCTTCGTGAAGAGGTCCGCCCAGAAGTCCAGCAGACCGGGGATGTCGGGTGGCGGCTGCAGCAGGGTGCCGTCCAGCAAGCCGCGCACGCAACGCGCACGCGACCTACGGAAGGCGTCCTGTGTCCGCGCGTATTCCCAGCGGCGCCGCTTGCGCTTCTGCAGCGGCGGGGCGGCAGGCGGCCGCTTGGATGGTTGGCGCGGCCGCTGTGTCCTGGTGATCGACCTCTCCCCCCTGGACCCGACCGACGCAAGGGCCTCCGGGAGCATGCCCAGGATGACATCGGGCGGCGTGCCCCGCCCCAGACCAATGACTCGATCCAGGGCAGAGAAACGCTGGGCGGAAGCAGGTAGCCCCGCCAGATGCTCCCAGATGGCGGCGTCAGTCGGCCCCTCCGGCGGCGGCCCGGTGGTGTCGGCCGCGAAGTCCTCGGCTGCGTCGACGGGCGGCGCAGCGGCCTCGCCCGCGTCAGGCAGCGAGCTCGCTGCTCCACGGCGGGACGCCGGCTCTTCACCCCGACCGATCTCAAGTGCCTCCATGAATTGGCGGACAAGCTGCTTGTGGGCAGCTTGCCGCCGTCGGCACTTGATTGCCTCAAGCGTTCGGTCGGGGAACATCCTGGTAAGTTCTTGATTTACAAAGAAGAACCGGGCGTCCCTCTCCAGGAACAGTTCGGCCTCTGCCTTGGCGAGCGACAGGACTTCTTCCTCCGTCCACCTCGCGCGATGCCTCTCCGTCACGATCTCAGCGTTGGCGGCCGCAGGGTGTTGGCGGCGGCGATGGACCCCGAGACCGTTCTTCGTGGTAAAAGTGCGGTGGCACTCACTGCAAGCAAAGGGAGCTACACAAACTATCGCATTTTCGTTACGGCCGGTTGGCCGGATAGGTGCTGGGGTAGCTGGGGTGGCACCTTCAGCGGAAGGGCCACCATCTCTTGTTTCTTGTCGGCTGCCCCCAACTATAAAGGGATAATGCGAGGGGGGGCTGGTAACCCCCCCAAGCCCCTGGTGCGGTCTTCCACTCTGCAAAAATCAGCGGGCCCACGAGAAGGGGAGAAGACCGCAGGAGAGGAGAGGCTAAGAGGGCTAGGCCCATGTATTGCGCATCACTCTCCCTGTAACTATAACCCAAGGAAGGCACCTCGCAGCAGCAGCACGACTACATCAAGACCGCACTTCGAAAAGCCAAGTCCGGATGCAGCCACACCGCCGCCACTTGGCCACCTTAAGAGAGTCATAGTTACTCCCGCCGTTTACCCGCGCTTGCTTGAATTTCTTCACGTTGACATTCAGAGCACTGGGCAGAAATCACATTGCGTCAACACCCGCTAGGGCCATCGCAATGCTTTGTTTTAATTAGACAGTCGGATTCCCCCAGTCCGTGCCAGTTCTGAGTTGATCGTTGAATGGCGGCCGAAGAGAATCCGCGCACCCGCGCGCCCCCGGAGGAGCACGCTAAGGCGGACGCGGCCTCGCAGCAAGGAAGATCCGTGGGAGGCCAAGGCACGGGACCGAGCTCGGATCCTGCACGCAGGTTGAAGCACCGGGGCGCGAACGCCGCGCAGGCGCGCGCATCCTGCACCGCCGGCCAGCACGAGGCCAACCAACGGCGAGAGCAGACCACGCCCGCGCTAAACGCCCGCACTTACCGGCACCCCTACGGCACTCACCTCGCCCAGGCCCGGCACGTTAGCGCTGACCCACTTCCCGACCAAGCCCGACACGCCCCGATCCTCAGAGCCAATCCTTATCCCGAAGTTACGGATCCAATTTGCCGACTTCCCTTACCTACATTATTCTATCGACTAGAGGCTCTTCACCTTGGAGACCTGCTGCGGATATGGGTACGAACCGGCGCGACACCTCCACGTGGCCCTCTCCCGGATTTTCAAGGTCCGAGGGGAAGATCGGGACACCGCCGCAACTGCGGTGCTCTTCGCGTTCCAAACCCTATCTCCCTGCTAGAGGATTCCAGGGAACTCGAACGCTCATGCAGAAAAGAAAACTCTTCCCCGATCTCCCGACGGCGTCTCCGGGTCCTTTTGGGTTACCCCGACGAGCATCTCTAAAAGAGGGGCCCGACTTGTATCGGTTCCGCTGCCGGGTTCCGGAATAGGAACCGGATTCCCTTTCGCCCAACGGGGGCCAGCACAAAGTGCATCATGCTATGACGGCCCCCATCAACATCGGATTTCTCCTAGGGCTTAGGATCGACTGACTCGTGTGCAACGGCTGTTCACACGAAACCCTTCTCCGCGTCAGCCCTCCAGGGCCTCGCTGGAGTATTTGCTACTACCACCAAGATCTGCACCGACGGCGGCTCCAGGCAGGCTCACGCCCAGACCCTTCTGCGCCCACCGCCGCGACCCTCCTACTCGTCAGGGCTTCGCGGCCGGCCGCAAGGACCGGCCATGACTGCCAGACTGACGGCCGAGTATAGGCACGACGCTTCAGCGCCATCCATTTTCAGGGCTAGTTGCTTCGGCAGGTGAGTTGTTACACACTCCTTAGCGGATTCCGACTTCCATGGCCACCGTCCTGCTGTCTTAAGCAACCAACGCCTTTCATGGTTTCCCATGAGCGTCGATTCGGGCGCCTTAACTCGGCGTTTGGTTCATCCCACAGCGCCAGTTCTGCTTACCAAAAGTGGCCCACTTGGCACTCCGATCCGAGTCGTTTGCTCGCGGCTTCAGCATATCAAGCAAGCCGGAGATCTCACCCATTTAAAGTTTGAGAATAGGTTGAGGTCGTTTCGGCCCCAAGGCCTCTAATCATTCGCTTTACCGGATGAGACTCGTACGAGCACCAGCTATCCTGAGGGAAACTTCGGAGGGAACCAGCTACTAGATGGTTCGATTAGTCTTTCGCCCCTATACCCAGCTCCGACGATCGATTTGCACGTCAGAATCGCTACGGACCTCCATCAGGGTTTCCCCTGACTTCGTCCTGGCCAGGCATAGTTCACCATCTTTCGGGTCCCAACGTGTACGCTCTAGGTGCGCCTCACCTCGCAATGAGGACGAGACGCCCCGGGAGTGCGGAGGCCGCCGCCCCGTGAAGGGCGGGGAAGCCCCATCCTCCCTCGGCCCGCGCAAGGCGAGACCTTCACTTTCATTACGCCTTTAGGTTTCGTACAGCCCAATGACTCGCGCACATGTTAGACTCCTTGGTCCGTGTTTCAAGACGGGTCGTGAAATTGTCCAAAGCTGAAGCGCCGCTGACGGGAGCGATTATTCCGCCCGAGAGCA